>NC_138777.1:91949922-92209922 GCF_965119305.1 Pelophylax lessonae | reverse complement strand
AGACTCACTGAACGTGTGGGGCGGACTGCAACCTGCAGTGGGATGGATGTGTGAGTTCTCCTCCGAGTCCCTGCCTAATGGAATTCTGTGAGTCCTCCTCCGAGTCCCTTCCCCCCTGCCTATGCAAAATATCGTGATCTCGGCGATATGAATATCGCCTACGGCCGCAGAACGATAGTCGATATCATATCGACTATCGTTCAGCCCTAGTCACGTAGCATAATTCCATTTACAAATGTTATTGAATATGCCACACCTATGTACAAATTAAAGATCTAAGCAATGAAGTGATGTCATGACATCACTTCCGGGTACTGGCGTAAAAAAACCCGACAGCATTCAAAACAGCCAAACGTTTTCTTAATGCTTTTTATGTACAGAGGAGGGGTTTGGGGTCTTTTAGATCTGTCAAGTAAAAAAAAAAAAATGTATGAAAATATCGGTCAATACTGATATGCAATGGCCAAAATATCAGTATTGGCAACGAAAAACTGATATCGGTCGATCACTACTCTACATGTCCCATTAAGTGCGTGTCAAACACGTGGGTTTCAATTCGGGGTTCCCAGTCATTCAAGGTAGCAGACAAGCCTGCCTCTTTCCCCCTTGCTTTTTGCCCTCGCAATTAATCTCCTGGCCCAACTTATTAGAGGACATCTAGATAGTTGGCCTTAGCATTGCTTTCCACCATCATAAACTTTGTCTATTTTCAGATATCATACCATTAATCACTAACCCTCTTTTTTTGCCCTACCTAATCCAAACATCCTCCTAAATCAATTTGGTAAAATCTCTGGTCTCCAAATTACCACACTACATCTAAAATCCTTAACATCAGTGTGTCACAATTGGCGCTGTACAAAATCAGCTTTGCATACTAACTGGCGGCCATACACTTTCCCTATTTGGGGATTAATCTCACTAATTTATTACCACACTCCATGCAGCCAAATTTCCACCTCTATTTAAAGAAAAAACTGATAGCGCTGTGGAAGGACAGAGTGACCCTACAAAATCCCATCTGTTCATTCATTGAGGCTTTAGGACACTGAAATATACAGCCGGCCCTTTGTGCCCGCACCTACCTCTGATGTAATTTCTCCGGAAACCTTCTTTCACTGAAATTATATAACACCACCTGCACACGTGTGGTGGACTAGGGTCAATTCGCACATGCCTCCTTTAAAAAAAAAAAAAAAAAAAGAAATCGGGGGATGAGCCAGGGCGTGTTGCCTTCTAATGATTGGAGTAGTCCAGTCACCAACTGCAAAAGAACAAATGGGGGTGCACACCAGCCTGGTGCATTATCCCAGGGGGAACTCTATTATTAAAAAGAAAAGGTTAAAAACATACTCCCAAAAAATGAAGATACACAGTATAGCTGGTAATTAATTTTGAACTACCCACGATTACAACTAAGTGGGTACAACTATAGGTGTTCAGGGATACAAAGTGAAGCTGCTGCTGTATTATAAAATATTCAGTATAAAAACTAATATCAATAAAGTGCAATCTAAAATGCAAAATCGCAATAAAAAGTGCAAGTGGATAATCATTAAAAGTCAATTAGTGCAAAAAAGTGTCTGTGCTGATTAATTCTTCTGATACTTTACACGGTGCCACTCCGTGCTCCCCTTCTGTGATCCCCAGTCACCAGAAATATAGATCAAGTGGGCATGTACTGCTCTCAGACACAACACATATGCGATGGGAATTCTCCTCCTTCAAGCATAAGGTATAGGTTATGGAGTACTTCCTGAAGTGGCTAAAGGTACTCCAATATCCCTCCAATCATAAGGCTCTCGTCCAGCAAATGTAAACAAGAAAAAAGTGCCCATAGTGTAATACTGTATGTTTTATTTAAAAAGATTAAAAGCAAATACACTTACAATTTAGTGCATAAAATCAAGTATAAAGTATCAGTGCGGTTCGGCGTGCATTCCAACCACCGGACACTGTAATAGACTGCCGTCCCTGCTTGATGCGTTTCGCCCCTCCTACTGGGCTCTTCAGAAGTTAAAAACAGACTTCACAACACATTTTCCAATGTAAAGTTTAACAGCAAAACTAACCGACTGCTGAAATGTACTAAAAACCTGGGACCTGCGGATCTCCCATTTTATAATGACAGATGCCTGATAGACCTAAAAAAAAAAATCTTACCCCCTTCTTTGCTGTCAGGACCTGAAATTCTCCATGGTAGATCTGGGCCACTCCCCCCCCCCCCTCCCTCTGCTCCTTTACCATACCCCTCTTTAGTTTTAAAGTGTTTGTACACCCGACAAAAAAAAAAAACCTAGAAGACAAAGGCATAATGAGCTAGTATGCATCGCATACTAGCTCATTATGTATTACTTACCTTAGAATGAGCCCCGACACGGACCCCCGGACATCGCTGCGGGCGCTGCCATGATCCCTCAGCGTCTCTTCCGGGTTCGGCGGCTCCGGCATGCGCGCGGGAGTGATTTTCCGGCAAGCTCCCAGCAAGCAAAACTGAAGGTCCCCACGGACCTTCAGAGCGCATGCGCCGCTCGCGTGAGCGGCTGCATGCACTGCAAATATCTCCTAAACCGTGCCGGTTTAGGAGATATTAATTGTACCTACAGGTAAGCCTTATTATAGGCTTACCTGTAGGTAAAAGTGTAAAAAAGCGGGATACTACCGCTCTAATTTGAATTCCGTTCTGATGAACGATTTCATTCTGATAATGGGTTGGTTAACCAATGACATGGATATACAGGTGCATATCAAAATTAGAATATCATCAATTAGTTAATTTTTTTCGGTAATCCAATTCAAAAAGTGAAACTCATATATTTTATGTAGATGCGTGATATATTTCAAGCATTTGTTTCTTTTAATTTTGATGTTAATGGCCTACAGCTAGTGAAATCCCAAAATTCAGTATCTCCAGGAAAATGTAAAATATTACAAAGGACCAATAAAAAAAAAAAGAAGGATTTTTAATACAGAAACGTATGTCCATATTACTGAAATGTATGTCCATGTACAGTATAGTATGCACTCAATACTTGGTCGGGGCTCCTTTTGCATGAATTACTGCATCAATGCGGCGTGGCATGGAGGGGATCCGCCTGTGGCACTGCTGAAGGGTTATGGAACCCCTGGTGATGGCTTTCAGCTCATCTGCATTGTTGGGTCTCGTATCTCTCATCTTCCTCTTGACAATACCCCAGAGATTTTCTATGCACAGTGATACCATGATCATTAAACCAGGTATTGGTACTTTTGGCAGTGTGGGCAGTGCCAAGTCCTGCTGGAAAATGAAATTGGCATCTCCATAAAGCTGGTCAGCAGAGGGAAGCATGAAGTACTCTAGAATTTCTTGGTTGAGGGCTGTGCTGACTTTGGACTTGATAAAACAAAGTGGACCAACACCAGCAGATGACATGGCTCCCCAAATCATCACTGACTGTGGAAACTTCACACTGGACCTCATGCAACTTGGATTCTGTGTCTCTCCCACTCTTCCTCCAGAGTCTGGGACCTTGATTTCCAAATGAAATGCAAAATTTTCCAGTCGGTGATGATTTGGGGAGCCATGTCATCTGCTGGTGTTGGTCCACTGTGTTTTATCAAGTCCAAGGTCAACGCAGCCCTCTACCAGGAAATTCCAGAGATCTTCATGTTTGCCTCTGCTGACCAGCTTTATGGAGATGCTGATTTCATTTTCCAGAAGGACTTGGCACCTACCCACACTGCCAAAAGTACCAATACCTGGTTTAATGGTATTACAGTGCTTGATTGACCAGCAAACCCGCCTGACCTAAACCCCATAGAGAATCTGTGGGTATTGTCAAGAGGAAGATGAGACACCAGACCCAACAATACAGACGAGGTGAAGACCGCTGTCAAACCTGGGCTTCCGCAACACCTCAGCAGTGCCACAGGCTGATTACCTCCATGTCACGCTGCATTGATGTAGTATTTTATGCAAAAGGAGCCCCAACTAAGTATTGCGTGCATACTATACTGTACATGGACATACTTTTCAGTAAGCCCACACATTCTGTATTAAAAAATAAATTTTTTATTTTTATGTAATATGATTTTTCCGAGATACTGAATTTTGGGTTTCATTAGCTATAAGCCATAATCGTCAAAATTTAAAGAAAGCAATGCTTGAATGGTGGAGGATGCAGCGTTTCAATTAAGGGAAGGTAGGAGACACGGCCTGCTGGAGAGGTGAGTAAGAGCACTTCTTTTTCATAGGCCATACACCTGCATTTTTTTTTTAACCTAACAGGATTGCTTTTAAAGTAATCCCGTATTTTGCCCAGGCTGGCCAAAGCAACAAATTCACTCTTCTGGCAGCCCCACCAGCAGCTTATACTTGCTGTGTTTGGCCACTGATGGTAAAAAGTGTAAGCTCTATATTATGACTTGTAGCCTACACAGGATTGATGAATCCTGCCTCCCCGTGTGTGACAGCGCTGGGGCCTGAACAGCCGTTTACCAGTGCTGTCCTGTGGAAGGATACGGGGTTATTTGCTCCTTTTTATGCCCAGGTGTATTTCTTGCACCTAGTGGGAGAGCAAAGGAATGGTGAGAAAATACAATCGCTGGCCTTGCAATAAAGGGTAACTCCACCTTTCTGAGCATGTTTCATATTACACCCTTATTCAGGGTGTAACATAAAGCATGGTCAGGGTCTGCAACCCCCCCTCATCCTCACATGGCTCCCTATCCAATTATAGAAGCCAGAGGTGTCCCTGCTGGCTCTTTGAAATCAGTCAAATTTGTAATCAGTGCAGCTGAATCATTCATTCACTCACAGAAACGGCATCACAATCGCACTCCGTTCATGTGAACCGCTGCAGGTGTCAATGTTAATGACACCCCAAAAACTGGTTGCAAAATGCAGTGCGATTGGCTGAATCGGATCAAATGGGTTTAAACGCCCATACAATCCTATTCCAGTGTGGCAAAAAAAAGGTGGGGAAGCCTGTTAAAAATCACTTTTCATTTGCCATACTTTACTAATTAAAGAAACTGGTTTCCACCAGTGTTAATTTTGACTTCCTATTTGGATTCAGTTTTAGTCATAGTTGTTTGACCAAAATGCCATTTTAGTTTTAGTCATCTGAATTGTTTGTTTTATTTTAGTTGACTAAAATAGTGTTTTAATTTTAGTCAACAAAAAAATATTTTCGTTGACAAAATGAACGCTGGTTTCCACGAAACCAGTTTACAAATGCACATAATGCCATCAAAAAGTCTCTCTGGGTGCTGTGATGGTAAATGATTGACAGTGTTCAAGCACAAAGCAGTGTTAGGAGTCTGGACTGAAATCTAAATAGTGGGTTCTCAAGTTTTTCTCAATTGGGTTTTCCATTGCCGATTAATGAGCAAATAGCATTAATTAAGAAAGTAAATACCTTGAATATTAATGATGCTGCCTTTCAATATTTTTAGGTACCTGCACCAGTTATGAAGCTATCGATCACGGCAAAGAAAATCATGCCCAGGAAGACGCTGGTAAATGAAACCTCTTCTTAAGACAACTGTGCATTACACTGAGTTGGTCTTAGCAAATTTTTTTACCATCCTGTGTTTAATCACTTCCCGCCAGTAGGACATCCTCAGATTGAATTGGTTATACTGGGATGATGCCTGCAGCTACAGGTGTTGTCCTGGTATCAAAATTTTCAGCTGGCAATATTTTGTTGAAGTGATTTGAGTGGCTATACAGCTTGATCACCCTTTTTAGGTGGCAGAAACACATCTCCAAGCCACAACCCCCCCCCCCCCCCCATTCCCCTCACCCGCTGGCAGTTTTTTGGGGTCTGGATATCTCCATAAAGATGACCTGTCACAGCCCATGGTATCACATTGTGATAACAATAAAGTTGAAAATAACAAACGTACAGCATTGAAAAAACGAAATTTAAATACCATAAATAATAAAATAACGTTAAAGTGCCCCCTCATTGTCACACGCATATAGGTCCTGAGCACTTATGTAAATGATAAACCTAATCTTTTAATGCATTAGGTACAATAGGAACCTGCTGCACTCAATCCCCTGGATTCAAGGAGTTGCAAATAATAATTAGGATTAAAAAAAAGTGCACAAACTCCTATATTATTATAATTACAATTACAAAAGATATCTCATCACCTATTTATATATGTGAAAACATATTGTTTGATAAGAAATCAATGTGAAATTCCACCTTAAAAAATATATATAAATAATAAAACTACACAGTGTGACCAAAAATTCATTAACAATATTACACAAAAGTGAAAGGTAAAAAAAAAAAAGAATAAATATAAAAAGTCCACTTTCAGTGTCCAATTATTGTCCAAAAAGTCCAAAAATTGTCCATTTAAAATGTGAATGCTGTGTGCTATGACCCCCACATGCAGTGCTCCCAGGTCACCAAAAAAACCCTTGGGGTAGCCTTCAGCCTCCACTTTTTAAAGTTGTATATTTATGGTTGTGAGGGTTTCAGGGGCTCCCAAGGAACCCTACAACAGATATGACCGGTTTACTTTAGCCTGCAGCCACAGAAAATCTACGGCTTGCCGTGTTTTCATGACTCGCAAGAGGCTCTTATCCTGGGTCTTGCTTTATATCTCAGTGTATATCAAGGTTTATAGAATATTCCATTACAGCAAAATGGTAATCTGTAACCATATTGCATCTTTTTTCTTTTTCAGGCTGCACTTGCATCTGCTGAATCTCAAACAAAAATGTCTTCCCCTGCACAAAAACGATCTTCGGCTGTAGCCACTCCTCGGTCTACCCCTAAGGTAAGTCTTCTAAATGTACATAGTGCAATCCAAGAACCCCTCAATAAGCAGAGGAATGTTCTCTATTACAGCTGATAGGGACATCAAAGGATTACTGTCTGGTTCTTCAGTTACATTAAATTGGAAGTTAAATGTGACATTTGAGTTTCAGGGGCTGCCAAAGAACCCTGAAGCAGATTGAAAGGTTTACTTTAGCTTGTACCCACAGACAATTTATGGCTTTCCATACGTATGACTTGTAAGAGATTGTCTGTCCTATTCTGTATCTAGCTTCATATCTCTCTGTACATTATACAGAAATTACTTTGATATATTGTGGGACATTCCATTACTACTACATGGTATTCTGTAGCCATATTATATCTTTTTCTTTTCCAGGCTGTGCTTGCATCTGCTGAATCTCAACGCAAAGCTACTTCCACTGCACAACACCGAGCTACAGCTGTAGCCACTCCTCGGTCAACCCCTAAGGTAAGTCTTCTCAATGTGAATAGTGCAATCCAAGAGCCCCTCAATAAGCAGAGGAATGTTCTCTATTACAGCTGGTAGTGACATTAAAGGATTACTGTCTGGTTCTTCACCAATTTTTTTAAAGTTACATTAAATTGGAAGTTAAATGTGACATTTGAGTTTCAGGGGCTGCCAAAGAACCCTGCAGCAGATTGACAGGTTTACTTTAGCTTGTACCCACAGACAATTTATGGCTTTCCATACTTGTGAATTGTAAGAGATTGTCTGTCCTATTCTGTATCTAGCTTCATATCTATTAGTACATTATACAGAAATTACTTTTATATATTGTGGGACATTTCATTACTACTACTACATGGTATTCTGTAGCCATATTGTGTATCTTTTTCTTTTCCAGGCTGTACTTGCATCTGCTGAATCTCAACGCAAAGCTACTTCCACTGCACAACACCGAGCTACAGCTGTAGCCATTCCTCGGTCAACCCCTAAGGTAAGTAAGTCTTCTCAATGTAAATAGTGCAATCCAAGAACCCCTCAATAGGCAGGGGAACACTATATACAGTTTATTCAGTGTTGGTGAATGGTGAATTTTTTTTTTTTTTTTTTTTTTTTTAAAGAGCTTGCTAGGGATCATAATTGTAATGTACCAGTTGAAATGCTGTTTGTTATAATATATTTTGCTATCATGTCGCTTCAAAAACCATCAGTGAATTTGCATATAAAACTATTTTAAGCTTAGTAACGCTTAACTTAATGTCTCCAAACTGTCGCCCTTTGCCTGCCTTTATCAGGCCCTTGGGGCACTATTACACCAACTGACACCAATGATGGAGCACATTTCACCTACTGACACCATAAATGGGGCGCTATTCTCACGGATATTGACAATGGGGCACTATTCCTCTCATTAAAACCAATGTTGGGACACTAATGCCGGGGCATTTTTTATTCCAGCTGGCCACAGTCTGGCCCCCTGAAGTCTAAAGAACAGTAAATTGTCCCTTTTATTTTGAAAGTTTGGAGACCCCTGGCTTAACCGAATAAAATGCAGGGTTACCATGGCAACATCACTTGGTGTATGTTCAAACATTACCCAAATGTATCCCCAAGCCTTCCTCTCCTCTAGAGCATGTCAGTTCAGTTTCTACTGATACAGGAACACCCCAGAACTATATCTTCCAAGAGCTTGTTTCCTACACACAATGTAGTCCAGCAGGCAAGGTTGACAATGCTGGTTGGGATTTCAGTGCAGCAGTAGAGCTGTGTTATCAGCCCAAACGGGTGATTATAAACACACAATTTCTAACAGATCAACATCTATTTTTCTGTACTTGCAGGGATAAAATGTTCATGTATTGGAGGGGATGCACTGAATGTGTGTTGTTGTTTTTTTTTTTTCCCTGACGTGTACTTGAATTTTCATGGCATACTCCGCTCCAGGAGTACAACACCCACTAAAAAGCCACTCTGCATAAATATCTGTAGCCCTCTTTCTTTTGACTGGAGATTGAATTTGAAAGGAATGTCAGGCAAAAAAAGCTATGACAATTTGGCTCCCAAAGAAGCTCATAATCAGTGGGGATGACAATTGTACGAGCTGTAAGTGTGTTTGGATACAGATGCCACTAAAAATATGTATTCGCATAAAATCCACCATTTCAAGACAGAATTTTCCCACCTCTGCATGGAAACAGCACATAGTATATTCTGATAGTCTTAAAAGGATTCTAAAACTTCCTATCTGCGTAAGGGGTGCATTGATCATTTAAATTCATGGTTTCATTTGTTGCCCTGTACAGGCAGCCTATAGTAGAGTAAATCTTCACATTCATGTGCCAGAAGTTTGTACTCAAACATGCCGCATGGCAATGCACAGGTTAATGCATGACCTTTTGTCTGTAGAACTAACATTTTTCTGTGAAGAAACTTCATATACCACAATCCCTGGGTCTTTCAGTCTATGCAGGTGAGAGCTAGGGCTCTTTCACATGGGCGTTCCGTATGTCCGTATATCACCCCATCCGTTTGCGGGTGATATACGGACATAATGCATGTCAATGGGATTGCGGATGACCATCCGCTGACATCCGATTTGTGTCCTTTTTAGTTCTGTTCCGTTTTTTGGAACTAAGCGGAACCCTATTTTTCTTCCGTTAAAAAAACCGAACTGATGCAAAATCGGATGTCAGCGGTGTCATCCGCTGACATCCGCAATCCCCATAGACTTACATTATGTCCGTATATCATCCGCAAACGGATGGGATGATATGCGGACATACAGACCGGATGACACAAGTGTCATCCGTGTCCGTGGAAAAAAAAAAAAGTGCCGCAGCGGAAGAAGAAGTCGGAGCGGCCGTGTGAAAGAGCCCCTAAGTAATTTTAGATCTGAAAGGACACAAACTGGCAGAGCAATTAACCTAGAGCTCACCGTGCTGGAAGAGATGTTTCACCACATTAGCACTCCCAAATTTATGATGCAACACAGGTGAAATGGCAAGCCGAGGATTGGGACAAGCTTGCTGAATTAATACATGGACATAGGGGAATTGATCAGTCATTGCACCACAAACTACAGCCACATGTGAGCCCGTCATTACAAGGTAAGGCAAACAACACAGGGAATATAATCACACTAGGTATAACCACAAAAACATTTGAAAGTGTACAAAGCATTTTAAATAACCTAATAAAGAGGGAGGGACACCGAGTGAGAGAATTCATATTGATGCTTGTACTATGTGTTGTCTCCTTAAACAGGAGGTCCATGTCAAACTACATTGGATTATACTAATGTTCTAAGCATTTGTATCTTAAAATTGAATCGACACAGATGGTCATTTGCCAATTGGTTTTAATTTGCATACTTTTTTTTTTCCCCCTTTATATTTTAGGTTCCCAGTGTTACACCTACTCTACGAAAAAGTTCAAGGGTATGTTTGGTTTTTTTTTTTTTTTTTTTTTTTTTTTAATTCATTTTCTTTTTTTTTTTTTTTGTTTTTTTGTTTTTTTTTTTCTTTTTTTTTTCTTTTGTCCTTTATTTTTACCACTAATGAAGCTTTGTGCTTACATCCTTGTTTAACGGTAGTTAAGAAGGCAAAGTCTCACATTTTCCCATGACAGGTGTTCATTTTGCATACTTATTAAAAAAAAAATTACTGCTGAACAGCTATTTCTCAAATTCTCAATTTTCTGTGAAGCCTGAGCTTAGTGAATAATATAATTTCTTTCTAAACATCTTTGTATTATAACTCTTTCTTCAGATTTCACCAAACTCCGGAAAAGAAAACTCAGTCCTTAATAAGTCTCAAGATGTGCGTAATGGAGCTAAAGATCAGTTGGCTGTTTCCAAAATAGATGTCCTGTCTCCAATCCCCATGAATGTCCCTCAGTCTCCTTCCTATGATGACAGAGCGATTGAGATGTCTCAGAAAGTGCGACGTTCCTACAGTCGTTTGGAAATGTCATTGCATGGTGGCTCGTTTCTCTACAGTCCCACCAGAGACACTGACTCAGATACTTCCACTCCAAACCCTGCCCCGAATGCAGGGCGTAGATCACTTTTTGGGTTTAATAAACTTGGTTCTGAGAGCCCAGAGGAAGAAGCAGAGAAAAGAGGACAGGCAAATAAAGAGACCAGTAATAAAAGTGCAAGTGGAACATCAATGAGACTCCCTGCAGAAGAACCAGATCATAATATTCCTGGAGTAGCATTAGCCAAGCTGAAGAGGAGGAAACGGAAGGTTCCACAAATTGAGGTGAGAACTCTGGGTATTATCAGCCATGCAGAATGCTACTTGTAATTGCTAGAGGATATCCATTAGGTTGTCTTTCAGCAGTCATTATTCTAGATAAAATACAAAGGCTTCTCCCACCAATAGGAAATGGAAGGCTCACCGATTATTTAGGTATATGTCCAGACGGTTGCCTTCGTTCTTGTGTTTCCTCTAGAAACAGGCAACATTATTGGAATCTTAGGATTTAAACTTTTGTGGCAGTTGCAGGGGCTCTGATAGGATGGTCAGGTTAAGGGGGGGGACTACAGACTAGGGACTACCACCCTCCATACTTGCTACTCATTTGCTTACTCTGTGGGTGCACAGCAGGGCATCTAAAGGTGCTTGAGCCCTATCCTGCTTGGTTTCCATGTTCTAAGATCAGATTTTGAAACTCTGAAGGCAGTAGTTGCATTCTTTTTACAGAATCCCCACAATAGTATCATAATTATTTGGGTAGCTTTAAAGGATTTGAGTAGACTTTCTAGATCACTGAGAAAAGACAAAGCTCTGCTAAGAGGACAAGCACTGAGGCACTTGCTTGGGGACTAGAATTGCACAGCGGCTGCGGGGGTCAAAGAGGGACAAGCTGGCTAATTCACTGAATGTGCAGAGATTAGGTCAGACAGGAGACTGTCACTAATTCAAATCCCTTCTGATCCTTAAAAGTTCCGTACATACACGTATTGTATATTGGATGAGAATTCAGTGATGTTTAAACCAGCTAATGTTTTGATCTATAAAAATTTGCCCAAATAATATTTATTCAAATCCGCATTCGTTTACTCATCTTCTTTGTTATCCATTTCAGCTCCGGAAGTTTTACACAACCCCCCCCCCCTTTCATGACCATGCCAATTTTTGCGATACGGTTTTTGCGACGCTGTACCCAAATGAAATTTGTCTCTCCCCCCCCCCCTAAAAATAGAGCTTACTTTTGGGGGTATTTGATCACCAACAATTTTGAAGGAAAAAAAACTATTTTTCTCTTACGTCCTCCGACAGTCGCCGCCTCTTCATATTCGTCACATATGGGGTATTAGACTTTGCTCCGAAGGAGTAGCTAGGCAACAGAATATGTTAACAATAAAGCTTTAACATATCCCACCCTCAAGGGGTGGTCCCCTCAGTCAATACCCTCCTACTTCCTGTAACCATATCTCAGTTTTAATGTCTAGCTTGTCAGGAGTGGCTGGCTCTCTCTGTGCTGGGACTTTTTGTCCCAGACTCTTTCTTCTTTTTAATATTTTGTTTGAGTTTTTTCTCTACCTTTACTTAGCTGTTATTTTTGTCAGCATTAGTTAGTTCTTCGGACGAAGAGGATCATGCGGACTGGGTCTCGGGCTGATCCCCCTGATCGCAGGTCGTGGGTCAGTGGCTTCCCAGTCTGCCATCGAGCGTTCAGCCAGGTAACGCTCCTGGCACAGTGAACGACCCATCCCTGTTCGGTGCAGGGATGATTGGTGAGGTGGCTACCTCACCGGACGCTGTGCGGTTTCTTAACCGCCATTGTGTGCGTCTTGAATTGCGACTCTCCCTGCCTCATGTGCAGCGGCTTGTTCGCCTGTGCGGGTTCCCCACGCCATGTGAGGTAAGTGTATCTATGTGGGGACCTGTCTGTCTGGGGGGGGTCTCAGTCTGGGACTGTGTAACCTGCCTTTAATCACACTGCTTGTCTCCCTATCTCTCGGCTGCATGCTGTGGGCTGCAAGGGGGGGGGGGAGCTGTATGACACTGTGTGTGTCAGGCTGGGCAGTGTGGGAAGCTGTGTGCTGTGGGGCATGTTTTTGTTGGCATGTTTGGGCATATGCGGCGATCTAACAGGTATCCATATATTGGGATGCAATTGTGTGTGTTTTTATGCACTGTGGAGCGACGTTTTCGGCGCCAAACGACGCCATTTTACCGGCGCCCGCTCCGGCCGCATGGTTTACATGCACGGCGGCCATTTTCTTGTAGCCTCCATAGGCTTACATAGAGCGCCCTGGCAGCATCACTTCCTCTTTCCTGGAACACCGATCGAGGCAGCAGCAGCAGCGGGGTCTCCTCAGGTTTTATCCTTCTATTCCTGTTATCCATTGCCTGTATTCAGTCTGTATATTCCCTGTGGGGGTCTCATTGTGCCTGAGTGAGGTGCGGTGGGCTGCGCTTGCTGAAAGGGGGCAGTTAACCCTTGGTTGTCTGGCATTACAGGGGCAATGGATTCTCAGGAGGGCAAGTTTCCCACAGTATTGGTGGAAAGCCAGGGGACCGCTGTTTCCCCCCCCAGGGGGGGATTTAGCCACTATTGTGGCTGGCCTTGCTGCCCAGGTGCAAATGCTGGTGGCTGCTCAATCTACTAAACGGCCCAGAGTTGCTCTGTCCTCTGATTCTGAGGGTGAAGGTGATGGGGCTGTTCTGGCAGGGACCCCCCTATCGGGGTCCCGCTCCTCTCTTGATCTAGTGGGGTCTGAGGTAGAGGCTGAAGTGGAGGGGGTTGATAATTCTCCCCCTGGCTCGCCTGAAGAGCTTGCAATCATGGATGAGTTGATTGCTTCCATTAAGCAGACGCTACGTTTGCAGGACGAAGTGTGTCCCCCCGCTGCCTTGGCGGCTTATGGGACGCAGAGAAAACGCAGGACGCCGCAGGTTTTTCCCTGCAATGCTGATTTTCAGCGCGCTGTTAAGGATCAATGGCGCGATCTGCGCAAGCCTTTTGCGGTACCAAGTAAATTCAAGCTGCGTTATCCTTTCTCACCTGCCACTGATGAACGGTGGTGTGTGCCTCCACCAGTGGATCACGCAATTGCGGTTTTGAACAAGGCCACTGCGATTCCTGCAGAGGGTTCCCCGGTTTTCCGTGATGCCACGGATAGGAGACTGGAGTCTCTTGCCCGTCATACTTATTCTGTTACGGGTTCTATGCTTAAGGCCCTGTTTGCTTCTCTCATGGCGGCCCAGGCGATCGCAAGTTGGACGCAGATGCTTAGGCGCGTCCTAGTGGCGACCCTGGATATGGTGGATCAGATCCACCAGGGTGTCATGTATCTGTGTGATGCGGACCTGGACCTGATTCCGTTGGCTGCACGTGTGCACAGCGTGGCGGTGTTGTCTCGCCGCCTGGTTTGGTTGAAATGTTGGTCGGTGGACCAGTCTTCACGTAAGACCTTAGCCAATCTGCCTTATGATGGGTCTCGCCTTTTTGGGGAGTCCCTGGATGTGTTGATTAAGGGGATCACCGGGGGTAAGAGCACTCTCTTACCCCATTTCCCCAAGGCTAAGGGGGCTTCTGGGAAGAAGCATGCGAATTTTCGGCCCCCTCAGGGGTCCTTTCGTGCCTTTCGGCCGCACTACAAGGGCAAACCATTCAAAGGCCAAGGCTCTCAGAAGAAGCCCTGGTCTGGGAAACAGAAGTCCGGCCAATCCGGACCTGCAGCCCATAATAGTTCGGCCTGAAGGGGCGCCCTCACCCAGTTTTGGGGTGGGGGGACGCCCTCACCCAGTTTTGGGGTGGGGGGACGCTTGCTCGGTTTTCTTCAGCCCTGGTTGGCCCGTGTGCGGGACAGATGGGTTCTGGAAATCGTTCGATCTGGTTACAAGATCGAGTTTCTCTCTCGGCCGGAGAGCAGATTTTTTCCCTCAAATCTGCAACTGTCCCCAGAGCGCCTGCGGGATCTGCACCTGGCTCAGGGAGTGGTGGTTCCGGTGCCTCATCGGGACAGATTTCGGGGGTTTTATTCCAATCTGTTCACCGTGCCCAGGAAGGAGGGCAAGGTTCGTCCGATTCTGGACTTGAAAGCTCTGAACCGCTCTGTGCGGGTTCGCAAGTTCCGCATGGAATCCCTGCGCTCGGTGGTGGCTGCCCTGGTTCCGGGGGAATTCATGTCCTCCATCGATTTGAAGGATGCGTACCTTCACATCCCCATATTCGAGGGTCATCAGAGATACCTTCGATTTGCCATTGCGGAGGATCACTACCAGTTCGTGGCTTTGCCCTTTGGGCTCGCCTCGGCTCCGCGGGTCTTCACCAAGGTGCTTGCACCGGTTCTGGCATTATTGAGGGCCCAGGGCATTTCTGTCCTGGGGTATCTGGACGACATTCTGATTCGGTCTGCGACCGGTCAGGGTCTGGAGAAGGACCTGTCTGTCACAATGCAAACTCTGCAGGAGTTCGGTTGGACGATAAATGTTCCAAAGTCGACACTGAGTCCGTCGGTTCGTCTCCCCTATCTGAGAATGATACTGGACTCGGTGCAGGCGAAGGTCTTCCTGCCGGAAGACAAACTCAGGACTCTTCAGGAGGAAGTCAGGTCCCTCAGGGACGTTCCACACTCGTCTCTGCGGACGTGTATGAGATGTCTGGGATTGATGGTCTCGGCCTTCGAGGCGATTCCTTTCGCGCAGTTTCACACGCGGGGTCTCCAGGCGGAGATCCTGTCCAAGTGGGACGGGCGACCTCAATCTCTGGATCTTCAGATCTCGTTGAGTCATCGCACCAGGGAAAACCTTCTGTGGTGGCTCCAGTCCCCGTTGGTGTCCGGGGGCAAGTCGTTTCGTCCGATCTCGTGGACGATGATCACCACGGATGCCAGCCTGTCGGGCTGGGGTGGTGTTCTGGGCGTTCTGTCCGCCCAGGGGACCTGGTCGGAGGGGGAGTCTTCCCTCCCGATCAACATTCTGGAATTGCGTGCGATAAGGCTCTGTCTTCATTGCTGGACGGACCGGCTGCAGGACTGCCCGGTTCGGGTGCAGACGGACAATGCCACAGCGGTGGCCTACATCAACCACCAAGGGGGCACCAGGAGTGCCCGAGCGGCTCGAGAAGTGGCCGACATTCTGTCTTGGGCCGAGACTCATGTCCCGGCGATAACGGCGGTTCACATTCCGGGAGTGGAGAACTGGCAGGCGGACTATCTGAGTCGCCAGACCCTGGATCAGGGGGAATGGTCTCTCCATCCGGCTGTCTTCCAGATGTTGTGCGCGAAGTGGGGTCTTCCAGATGTGGACCTGTTCGCGTCTCGCCTCAACTACAAGGTGAAGAGGTTCGTGGCAAGGACGCGCGACCCTCGGGCAGACGCGCCGGACGCGTTAGTGGCCCCGTGGCATCAGTACAGGCTGATGTACGCGTTTCCACCGATTCAGTTGCTGTCCAGGTTCCTTCGCAGGTTGCACTCGGAACGCAGCACGGTGATTCTTGTGGCACCGGACTGGCCTCGCCGGTCCTGGTACGCAGACCTCGTGAATCTGGCGGTCGACGCCCCTTGGCGTCTGCCTCTTCGAGACGATCTACTGTCTCAAGGACCGATTTACCATCCTGCTTTACAGTCGCTGGCTTTGACGGCCTGGCTGTTGAGACCGAGGTCCTGAAGGAGAAGTGTCTCTCTCCAGAGGTCGTTCATACTTTGATCAACGCGAGGAAGTCTTCCTCGGAAGGTTTATTACCGTACTTGGAAGGCCTATTTTGCCTGGTGTGAGTCCAGGGGGTTTTCACCCCGCACGTACTCGGTTTCCCGTGTGCTGTCTTTCCTTCAGACGGGTGTCGATCAGCGTTTGGCGCTGGCTACGATAAAGGGTCAGGTGTCTGCGCTGGCCGTTCTGTTTCAACGTCCCGTGGCTTCCAACTCCTTGGTTGGCACTTTTATTCAGGGTGTGCGGCATCTGGTTCCTCCTAGGAGGGATCCTTTGCCCCCTTGGGACTTGAATCTCGTTCTATCTGTGTTACAACGTGCTCCTTTTGAACAGATCAGGGAGATCTCGTTGTCTATGTTGTCCAAAAAGGTCGCCTTTTTGGTGGCGATCACTTCGGCTCGCAGAGTGTCGGAACTGGCGGCTTTGTCCTGCAAGTCTCCGTACCTGATTGTTCATTTGGATAAGGTGGTCTTGCGACCTAATCCTTCTTTTCTGCCGAAACGTGTTTCGGAATTCCATCTTAACGAGGATATTGTTTTGCCTTCGTTGTGCACGAAGCCTAAACATCCAAAGGAGGTGAGATTGCACTCTCTGGATGTTGTTCGGGCGATAAGGGTTTACCTTAAATCGACTGAGTCTTTTCGTAAGACGGACTCCTTGTTTGTTCTTCCAGAGGGTCCTCGGAAGGGCATGGCGGCTTCGGCCTCTACCATCGCCAAGTGGATCAGGCAGACCATTGAACAGGCCTATGCCTTGCAGGGGAAGGTTCCCCCTGTGCCTGTGAAGGCGCACTCTACTAGATCTCTGAGTACGTCTTGGGCCTGCCGTCATGGGGCTTCTGTAGCCCAGGTGTGTAAGGCGGCGACTTGGTCGACCGTGCACACTTTCACAAAATTCTACAAAGTAGATGTTCAGGCATCGGCGGATGCTTCCTTTGGCCGCAAGGTTCTTAGTGCGGCTGTTCCATAGGGTCCCTTGTTGGGGACTCCTGGCTGTTGGGATAGTTTTTTGTATCCCCTGGTTTTTTGTCTTTTCCTGGGTTGTTGCTCCTGTTGAGCACTTATTTTTGCTGTTGCCCAGCTGGTTTCCTTCCTTTGGTAAGGTTCCTTTCTTTGATGTGGAGACTGCGTTGCCTTTCGGCGCGGATGCGTTTCCCACCCCTCATGTTTGCACTGCTTTGGGACGTCCCCATATGTGACGAATATGAAGAGGCGGCGACTGTCGGAGGACGTAAGAGAAAACGGAATTTTTGTAAAATCTTACCTGTAAAATTCCTTTCTCTGAGTCCTCCGACAGTCGCCGCCCCCGCCCCTCTTTTGGGGTTTGAATGTATACTCTACTGCTATTCCACTAAAACTGAGATATGGTTACAGGAAGTAGGAGGGTATTGACTGAGGGGACCACCCCTTGAGGGTGGGATATGTTAAAGCTTTATTGTTAACATATTCTGTTGCCTAGCTACTCCTTCGGAGCAAAGTCTAATACCCCATATGTGACGAATATGAAGAGGCGGCGACTGTCGGAGGACTCAGAGAAAGGAATTTTACAGGTAAGATTTTACAAAAATTCCGTTTTTACTTTCTGCTGCAAAACATATGCAATAAAAACAAAATGTAAACAAATCAACTTTCTTCACTAATTTAGGCCAATTTGTATTCTGCTACGTATTTTTGGCTAAAAAAAATCCCAACAAGCGTATATTGATTGGTTTGTGCAAAAGCTATAGCGTCTACAAACTATGGGATATAATAATTGAGCTGATGGGGGGGGGGGGGGGAATTGAGCTGAAGGGGTGATGGCGGGGGGGGGGGAATTGAGCTGAAGGAGTGATGGCGGGGGGGGGGGGGGAATTGCGCTGAAGTAGTGATGGGGGGGAGGGTGGGGGAGCAGAAGGAGTGATGGGGGGGGGAATTGAGCTGAAGGAGTGATTTTTTTTTTTTTTTTTTTTTTTTTTTTAGTCCTACTGAAGTTCCTCTTTAACCGCCTCCCACCCGGGCCATTGTAAATATACGGCCGGGTGGGAATCTCCTCCTTCTGATCGGACATTCCGGAACGTCCTTCAGAAGGAGAGAGATCTCGCTGCTGCGGGCACCCGCAGCGGCGCGATCTCGATGTGTCTGTGTCCCTAGGACACAGAGCAACATCATTCGGCAGGAGGGCCCTGTGATTGGCCCTTCTGATCACATGACTGCTGTGTCCAATCACAGCCGTCATGTGATGTAAATAGAGCCGTTGTAACGGCTTCGATCTCTTCTCCTCCTGACAGATCCTGTCAGTGAGGAGAAGAAGATGATCGGTGCTGCAGCGGGGGTGATCAGTGAGTATTTCTAATTACTCACTGATCACAGGGGGGGGTCTGTGCTGGTAATAAGAACATTGATTACCAGTGCAGCCCTGGGGGGGGGGGGTGCCACTAAGCCACCAGAGATGCCCACCCATGACCACCAGGGATGCCCACCATGGCCACCAGGGATGGCAAACAGGGCCATCCAGTGCCCTCCCTATCAGTGCTGCCCACCAATGCCATCTATCAGTGCTGCCCACCAGTGCCGTTATTGCCATCTATCAGTGCTGCCCACCAGTGCCGTTATTGCCATCTATCAGTGCCGCCCACCAGTGCCCATTATTGCCCATCAGTGCCCATCAGCGCTGCATATCAGTGCTATCTATCAGTGCTGCATATCAGTGCTACCTATCAGTGCCCATCAGTGCTGCATATCAGTGCCACCCCATCAGTGTCTCCTCATCAGTGCCTGTCAGTGCTCATCAGTGCAGGAAAAAACGTATCTATTTACAAAATTTTATAACCTAAACAAAAAAACTTTCTTTTTTTTTCAAACTTTTCAGTCTTTTTTTTATTTGTGCACCAAAAAAAGAAAAAACCTGACGGTGATCAAATACCACCAAAAGAAAGCTCTATTTGTGGGGAAAAAATGACACAAATTTGGTTTAGGTACAGTGTTGCATGACCGCGCAATTGTCATTCAAATTGCAACAGTGCTAAAAGCTGAAAATTGGTCTGGGAAGGAAGGGGGTTTAAGTGCCCTGTATTGAGGTGGTTAAGCAAAGATACAGTAGCTGAGAGTTTGCGGCAGCCCCCATATCAAGTAACAACTCTTTGTTCAACAGTTGCTGTCTTTTTGTGTGCAAATAGTTTTTTTAATAATAACCTGGGTATAATGTAGTTATTTCTGTTTCTCTTTACCAGGTACGTGAGCTTGACGAATGGGCTGCTACCATGAATGCCCAGTTTGAAGAAGCTGAAAAGTTTGATCTAATAGTGGAGTGACAGAAAACTGGGACTGTATTGTTATGGACCATCTTTTGTACATATGTTTCCTATTCTTTTTAGATACTTTTTTTTTTTTTCTTATTTACATCTTACTTTGTCTCTTTGTATGTTTTTTTAGAGAAGTGGTTTTATGTTAAATATATCTTGTAATAAGATCTGTTTCTTGTTAATATTTTGTTTGTAGTTTGTAAACTATAAATGTCATTCAGAATTACAGGCATCCAATAGATGTACTATGTCCCCATTGTAGTAATCGATATTAGTAAATCTAAAGTGAATATACCCCACACGAAGGGCCAGTTCACACCATAGAAACGCAGTCCAGATGCTTTTTTTGCATATGCGTTTTTGACACGTTCTGGTGCATTTTTGATGCATTTCAGTGCAGAAACAAATGCAGCATTTTTTCTTCTTTTTTTATTTACTTTTTTTTTTTTTTTTACTGGAACACACTGAAACTGACTGCACTGGTGAACTATGCCATTGAAAACCATTTAACCTACTATCAAACGCACTGTATTGCATGTGGTGTAAACTGGCCTGAAGGCTAATTTAGTAGTCATTACTCCTAGCATGTCAGTTTACAAAAGCAAAACCTGGACTTGGTTATAAGCAAATACTGGAAATTTGGAACATACCTGTACATACAAAAAAAGTGAATGCTGTATATTGTGTGTACTGTATATATGTAATCCTGACAATGCCTTTAAGTTGAAGGATCAAAAACAAATGTGTAGCAATGCTGACGATGAACAATGTACCTGGTTTAACTGTGAGCAGGCAGGCACTCAGATATATGCATAAAAAACAAAACAAAATAAAATCAGAAGTCTTACTAAACCCACTAAAGTAAAATCAGTCTGTATATGTAGTAAAGCATATGCTTGTTATACTCGCTGTGGAACCTAAGGGGTTAATCCCCCGTATTTTGTAAAAAAGGCTGTTTGGGCCTATCTTCTCTTATCCTCCTTTTACTGTTCCCAATCCATCTACTGATAGAACAGAGCCATGGGAGGCATTCTGCACATACTGTTTTGTGTGCATTGCTAGAGATTTTTTTTTTACAGATTAAATATTATGACATTTATAGAAGACTGGCCTGTGATTCAGAGATTACGGAGTGCTGGATAACATGTTGAACAATGGCTGTATGTCAAGACACAGACAGAGCCCACTTTCCTCTATGGGCAGCTGGCTGTAAATGGACTCTGCTGTCCGTTTGCACCGGCTATTCTCTGATCTGATCCGCCTACATGGAGAACGGATCCCATTCAGTTTTGTTTTTAGCAGACTGGATCAGAGGTAGGCGGGTGTAAACGGACACAAGTTCATAGTGGCGAATGGACCTTTCGATCAGGTCTGCCTGAAAAACTGACAGGCGGACCTTATTGGAATGGTAGTATGAAAGGGGTTCCATTTTGATTTTTTTTTTTTTTTAAATCAAAACAACTTTATTGTGTTCTGAAAACACAAGACATATGCAGCAATAACTGGCACTAGACAGTGAACAGCAAAAAAAGGAATAACATCATAGAGGCACAAAATGCAGGACAGTAAAAACAAAACATCCCAAACATATGACTTGTTACGAGACAGCGGAAACAGTAAGTAAGCATCTAACAGCTGGTCAGTAAAACGGCACTCATGACGTACAAGTAGTAGAAGAATTGAGCCATCGGTCCCGGACCTTATGATACTTGCCCGGGCAACCCCTATTAACATAGATAATTTTCTTATAGGGGAGAGTAACATTTACCACATTGATCCAGGCAGCCAAAGTAGGCGCAACCTGTTGAATCCAGCCTCTAGCCAAAAGTTTACGGGCCAAAAAAAGGGTTTCGTGCATAAAGGTAACCAGGTGTTTATCCAACTCTGCATCAGGGAACAGCCCGAGGAGGCACAGTCTGGGGTCAAGTGTCACAGGAGCACCCATCTGGTCATGGAGAAATTGGACAACTTGGGCCCAAAATCCCCGCACGCGCGGGCAGTGCCACAAGAGATGGTCAAATGTGCCAGCCGACAACAGACACTTAGGGCAATGGGAAGCCCGGGCGGGACAAAACTTAGCCATGCGTTCAGGAGTAAGATATGCCCGGTGAAGGATACAGACATGGGTAAAACGGTCAGACATCTTGGGGGAGACAAATTTGGTACATAGCAAAACATCCTCCCAGTCTTCATCTAGAACCTCCCCCAACAAGGGTTCCCAATTAGATTTAAGGTGATACGCAGCTTTAGTAGCCGCTGGAGTCACCAACATTTCATACAGTAGGGCAATCAGTTTACAGTGATCCGTTCCCATGAGAACCCTAGACAGATCTAGTGGTTCCACAACAGGACACGTCACCGGAAACTGGGCCCGCAACGCATGATGAAGTTGCCTATAACGAAAAAACATGTTGGGCGGAAGGTTAAATTCCCGCTTGAGTTGACTATACGTTTTCACCGATCCCTGATGTAGTACATGAGAGAGCAGGAAAACACCCTTAGAGATCCAAACCTTCGGATCAGGGAGCGGCAGGAGTTCAGGCAGCGCTTTATTTAACCACAGCGGAGTATCAGCATGAAAAGTTTTACATCCCATCTTTTGCCACATCCCAAATCAGTTTATAGTTATAGAGGAGACCCCCACGTGAAGGACACCTAGGAGAACCACGCACTCCCCGAAAAAGATCACAAAACGGGTGAGGGAGATCGGCTCCCGAATCCTTACAGACCAAAAGACGGCACCGCAGATTACCCCTGTTTGTCAAGGTGGAAAAAACGGGACAGCTGAGCAGCTAAATAATACAGGGGGAGGTCTGGGACAGCAAGGCCCCCCAGGGAGGTGGGGAGTCAGAGCACACGCGAGGACAACTTGCGCCGGGAGGAGCCCCAAATGAAGGAGTTCCAAAGGGACTCTAGGACCTTAAAATAGCGGAGGGGCACATACACAGGGCAGTGCCAGAGGACATACAATATTTTAGGTAAAAGGATCATTTTAAGGAGACCTATACGCCCCATCGCCCTTAAGGGAAGCCTAGCCCACGTTTGTAATTTAGCCTTAAACAGAGCAATAACTGACTCAATGTTAAGCGAAACGTATTCTGAGAGATCGCGAGAGACACATACTCCTAGATACTTAACCCTACTCAACCGTTGCAGGGGCGAGGAAGCCTGATCCAAAGTAGGGGGGAAGACATCCATGGGAAGGATCTGAGATTTATCCCAATTAATGCGTAGGCCAGAAAACTAGCCAAAACGTTCGATCGCCTGTAGAGCCGAAGCCAGGGAAGGACCCGCATCAGAGAGGTACAAGAGCATATCGTCAGCATACAGACTGTTTCCACCAGGGGGCCGACACAGAGTCCCCCGTGATGCCCGGATGGGAGTTAAGCACCGCCACCAAGGGCTCCACCGCAAGCGCGTACAATAGGGGAGAGACAGGGCACCCCTGTCGCGTGCCCCGAGAAAGGGGAAACCTATCAGAAGTCCACCCATTCGCCAACACACGCGCCCAGGGGGGCATCGTATAGGATAGTCAACCACCTGATGAAGCGCGGGCCAAAACCAAAGGAGTGTAAACAGTGCCACAAATAGGTCCATTCGACAGAGTCGAAGGCCTTAGCCGCATCAAACGAGACCACCACACGAGACCAGAACTGATCATGCGAGGCCTGTAAGTTCATAAAAAGACGTCTGGTATTGTACGCAGTGTTTTTCGTGGGCATAAAACCGGTCTGGTCAGAGTGTATCAATGTAAGGATAACTTGATTTAAGCGGAGAGCCAGTATCTTAGCCAAAATCTTTTACGTCAGTCTGTAGGAGAGATATAGGTCTGTACGATTCAGGTTGGAGAAGATCCCTCCCCGGCTTCGGGAGCAGTATTATAAGAGCCTCACGCATAGAATCCGGCAGAGCAGCTCCCTCAAATATGAATTGATACCGGGCCACAAGTCTGGGAACCAGGGTAGAGGAGAAGTGAGTGTAAAACTCTATTGGGAGCCCATCTATACCCGGTGCCTTACAGCGGGCAAAACTAGAAATCGCCGCCTGCACCTTTTCCGCGGAGAAGGGGGCCTCAAGGGCCGCCACCTGGTCCGCCGAGAGCTGAGGAAGGGAAAGATCAGCAAATAATGTGAGCAGTTCAGGGGGATCATAGGCCACCTTAGAGGAGTATGTGTCACGGAAAAATTCAGCAAACATGCCAGCCACCTGGGCAGCGTCTCTAACCAGAGAACCGTCCGGGGCAGCTAGGGAGATAACGCGGGGGCGGTCCTCCAAATGAGCCAGGTACGCCAGAAGCCTACCCGGACGCTCACCCTGTTCAAAAATACGCTAAGGCATACTGAGCCTCGCGGGAGGCCAGCTCCTCCAATATCTGGGCATAAGAGGCTCGGGACTGTCGCTTGAATTTGGAGATAACATCCGAAATATGTAAGCGTGCATGGGATTTAAACGCATCCCACACCGTCAGGACATCTGAGGTGCCGTCATTGAGTTAAAAAAACGAGTCCCATTCTGTACCCATGGATTCAGTGCCAGGGAACACATCCAGCCAAAACGGATTGAGAGGCCAGTTACTGCGTGGGGGTCTGGACAAAACATCCAGGACCACCCAGTAAGGGGCGTGATCAGACAGGATACGGGGGCAAAAACCCGCTGCCCGCAGACAGGGAGCAAGCTGTGGAGAAATAAAATCGATGCGGGACATGGACGCATGAGCCGCAGAAAAGCAGGAGTAAGCCCTTTTGGTGGGGTAAAGGTGGCGCCATGTATCAATAAGGGAAAACTGAGCTACAACACGTCCAAAGCGGGTCAGCCCATCCAATGGTCGAACAGGGGGGTCTGAACCCACCCTGTCCAGCATGGGGTCAATGGTCATGTTGAAATCCCCCAACCAGACCACAGGCACCGAGGGGTGCCGGGCCAAGAAATCAAAACCCGCCCCAAGAGCAGCACCAGTAAATGGGGGAGGCACATAATACGCCATGAGCAACATAGGGGATCCTGCCAGAGTCACATGTAGAAAAACATAGCGACCCTGAGGATTGGTCTCCACCGAGCAAATGGGAGGGACTTAGCCACCAGCACAGAAACACCACGGGAATAGGAGCTGTACGTGGCGTGAAAGGCCCAACCCATCCACGGCTTCTTGAGTGCACGAACCATAGAACCAGTGGCGTGGGTTTCAACCAAAACAACAATATCGGCCGATTGGGCCTTCAAAAAAGTAAAAAGGGCCGTACGTTTAATTTTGTCCCTTGCGCCACGGACATTCCAAAGCAATACCTTCAGTGGGGCCATGGCAACAGAAAAAAAAATATATCAGAAGGAGAGTACACTTGAGCGGAGACCGGGCCTACAGGGAGACACAGCAGAAGACCACACGACACAGCAGGGAAATGCATAATAAGAAAAATAAAAAAACAGGAGCATAACACACAATATGAAGATATGCACACAAAGCAATAGTGTAAGTGGTTCATATGCAGTACACAAAAAACATCCATAAAAAACAAAACCCTAACCCACCCAGCTCTACACCAACCCCAACCTGTGTGAGCATACAACCCCGAACAAAAAGTCCCAACAAAAACTGGAAGGAGATTGCGCCAGCCATGGTGAAGACCCCAAAGGATCCAACACAACCACGGCCACAAAACAAGTGCCCAATACGAGATGGCAACACGGGCACGTAGCAGCCGGGGGGCAACCATTCTCTGAAAAACAAAAGAGGTCACTTGACACATCCGGTTGACAGCTCCCAGTCGACATGACACCCAGGGGCCATGCAGGTAGAACAAACCGGAGATGAGTCCGCACGGCAGTCTGTTGAAAGTCCATCAGGTAGGCCGGAAAAACAAAAAGTATAGGCAGCTTCCAAACAGTAAACGAGGGGGGAGAAGGAAAGTCCAGGAGCAAGGGCAACAGTCATAGGTAGTGGCAGGCAGACACTCCAATAACCCCCCCCCCCCCGGTAGGCACAAACAGTGAGATACAGGCCCCAGCGATAATGGTCCTAGGCGATCCATAGCAGCCACGGGCAGTAAAAAATAGGCAACGGGCGGGAAACAAGGGATAGTCAGAGTGCTCACAGCTTAAGCAGGGCGCAGTCTATCCAGCCATGCCACAGCCTCATTCGGGTCCTCAAAAAAGTGCACCCGGTCTTCTCCGACCACTCTAAGCCGGGCCGGGAACAACATAGCGTACTTCAGGTTGCAGGCCCGCAACCTCCGCTTGATATCCACAAACTTGCCCCGACGCTGCTGGACCTCCGCGGAGAAATCAGGAAAAGCCAGCACCTGGGAGTTGAGATGGGGAATATTGCCTTTATCCCGGGCCAGGCAGAGAATAACATCCCGATCCCTGTAATTGAGGAACTTAGCTATGAACACCCGTGGAGGAGCCCCCAGGGGCGGCGGCTTGGACGGCACACGATGGGCCCGCTCCACCACAAAGGACTGAGAGAAGGGTTCACGGCCGTATGTAGTAACAAGCAGGTCCTCAAGGAAGGTGGCCGGGGAGGCTCCCTCAGCACCCTCAGGCAAGCCAACGAATAGCAAATTATTGCGACGCATGCAATTCTTGAAGTCATCTTGTTTAGCCAGGAGCATATTGATATGGCGTTCGGCCTGATCAGAGGAGGCCTGCAGAGGGGGGACCGCATCCTCCACATGGCCCAGGCGGCGCTCTGTCTCCGACACCCGCTCCCGGAAGCCGCTGCATGTCTTGTCGGATGAGGGAGACATCGATCTTCACCTCCTCGATTTTCGCCGTCCGGGTCGCCTGGCAGGTTGAGATGGCATCCAGGACCTGGGCAAGATCAGTGGCGGGGACTCCTTGTCCTTGTGCCGGAATTTGACCAGCTTAGCGGCGGCTTCGGACTTCTGCCGAGGGGGAGACATACTGCCACCGGGTCCGTGCAGGAATAGAAGCCGTTGCAGGGTAAGTTAGACGTCGGGTAGGAAGCAGGATCTTACAATCAGGATGATGCCGGCGGAGCTCACGGTCAGTGCGTCCTACTCCATTGAGCTTCAGGCCACGCCCGTTCCATTTTGATTTTATTTTGAAAATTAATATTTTAGCTGAGTAAAAAAAAGAAATGGCTAAAAATGATGAATCCCTAATATGGGTCTGTAAGAGGGGGAAACTCTGAGAAAAATTAAATATACATATCAGAGTGCCCAAGATTTTGAGGCAGTAAATATGCTGAAAGGGTATGCTTAGACATTGTGTCTGCACTGCAATCACTTGTTTTTTTTTTTTTTTTTTTTTTTAGGGGAACAGTTTTCTTTAAAGCAGTGGTAGGCAACCTCGAAACTCCAGCTGCTGTGGAACTACATGTCCCATAAGGCACTGCCATACTGAGAACCACAGGCACGACTCCAAGAGACATAATGGGATTAGTTGTTTCACCACAGCTGCAGTGTCAAGGTTTACCTACCCCTGGTTTGGGTTCTGGGGTGGCCTTTATGATTTTGGCTTCGCTATCTGGTAGCTCACAGACAATTGAGTACTGTCCGTGATATTTTTTTTATTTTTCACTAACCTACAATTTTTCAGGACAAGCTTTTGGGGTATGTCCCCTTCATCAAGGTCCAAGCAGTACCTGGTAGGTGCAGTGTAGACTCTCAGTAGCTGTACAAAACCATCCACAGGGGTTGTCTACCCTAAAAGATAGCAAAAGCAAGACTTCTATCAGGATGTATTCAAGACAACTGGTGTGAGCTGCTAATGCTGTGAAGGAAACACAAGTCAGAATGTTCATTCTAGTCTAAATTCTCTAATACACTGCAGCTAGATTTTCATAGGCCATCTAACAAAGGGGGGTAGGAAGGCAGTGGTAATATATCTGATTAGTGCTTAAAGCAGTGTTTCTCAACCTTTTTCCATTCAAGGCACCCTTTGAAGTTATGGACAATCTCGAGGCACTCTCCAAAAGCATGGACAGTCTTGAGGCACCCCATTCTAAAATGTAAAAACTATTCTGATTGATGAGTTTTACACAATGCAGCAACATCAACATGTAGGACATGCAACATTAGAGGTGATTTATTCTACCAAAGCAAATAAACTTTTGCAAACTGGAACTAACTAGTATTCCAATGATATCCTCCTTATCAACTGATGATATCATTGGTCATTAGGTGGTTGGCAGCTAGAAGGTTGTAATGGTGTACAATGAAAACCTGTGGCTTTGTGTAAATAAAAGGCAGGCTTCACAAACCCACCAGCTTGTATATAACTTTGGGGCAATTTTTAGGCATTTTGCCAAGGCACCCCTGAAGGAACCTCAAGGCACCCTGGTTGAAAAAGTCTGGCTTAAAGAAAACTTTGTACTGATATTTTTACATCAGGTAAGTTCATTTATGATACAAGGAGCCTTTGGGCACCCAAGCATCTAAAACATGTATTTTGCAGAACCACCAGATTATGGACAAAAGGGACCAGGGGGAACTGGTACAATACAGCAATGCCTGGATAAAAATGTAAGTGCCATCCAGTTGGGCTGTTCCTGTTATGTATCTCAAGGCTTCATTCTTTAACAGCAATTTTCTTTTTAAAAATGCATAAAGATATCTCCATCGCACACCACACCAATAAATACCCAACCACAGGGTGCTGGAGCAACTGGTGGATGATGCCATAACAATCGCTTAAAAAATATTTTGCCAACACACCTTAGTCTTCTCTGGCACCTATGATGTATGACAGGCTGAACAAACGTCAGTAAAGGCGTTTCTTTTTTTTCACAGATTAAGGTGTGCTGGAAACTTTTAACTTTTTTAAATATGCCACACAGTTGCCAGCATCTCTCAATTCTGAACATTTCTGAAAGGTAAAAAATCTATTAGTATTAGATGTTTTTTTCTCCAAAATATTTAAAGCTGGTTTATTCAGATTTTATAAAATCTCCTTGTACTTTTTTTAGGGCAAATATTGTTATTTCCAAAGGTTGTTTGTAAAGCCAGCCATGCATTGATCAAAATTCAGCCAGTTCAGCAGGGACCGGACGAATTTCGATCCATGTATGGGCAGGCTGGATATATTGAAGTTGATCTATAGATCGACTTGTGTACAACCAGCCTCTCAGCTTTATCCCAAACCATCAGTGCCGCCGGCTATAGCCAACAACACTGATTATCGTATTCTGATGGCAGGAAAGGCTCCCTGCTGCCAGAATACAATACCACAGCTGGAAGGATTCCCCATTCACCTTGAATGTGTGGATGGAAGATTCAGATCATTATTTATTTATTTTTTCAACCCATTGGTTGAGCGGAAAAAAAAAGATGGATGTATAGGCTGCCTAAAACACTTTGCAACATTTTGTACAAGTAAATAGCCATGGCTTGCTGCATTAACCGCTTGTCACCGAGACAGGAAATGAAGGGAAATTTCCCCAATGTGAACACATAGAGCAATAATACATTGCTTCCAACCCTACCCTATTCAATCCAAAACAAAAATGATTTGGCTGGGGCTAAACTTCAAAGCCTAATACCATGGGATTAATATACTAAAGGTAAATAGGCTGTTTATTTTGTGCATAAAGTTACACTTTGCAGGTGAAGTTTCCCCACAGCTAAGTGAATGGAGTGATATTTTACTTTGCAAATACTCAATCACATTTAAGGAAAAAATAAAAACAGCAATTTTTACTTGCATATGATTAGATGATGGAAGTCAGCAGAGCTTTACCTCATTCACTCTGTTCTGGGGAAAATTCCCTTTGCAAAGTGCAACTTCCATTGCAAAGTGAACAGTCTGTTTGCCTTTAGTACATCCACCCCATTGTTTCCTTTCATTCTCGATGCAATCCAAAACGAAAAAGATTTGGACCTACATTTCAAAGCTCAACAGAAATCAAGCTATTAAAATTGTTCCTAGCTAATAAAGAATTTAATTCTATTTTGTTTAGGGGATGAACTGAAACAAGATTACTTACCTTACGCCAAGGTCCTGACTGTAAAAACCGGTCCTCCAAAGTTGCTTTTCTTTCCTATCTTTAAGTAGTCTTGTTGCTGCCCTACTTGTTGATATTATCATGTACAGTGTAGGATCAGCCACCACCACTAGCCCTGCATTTTACCTGATGATGGAGTGCCAATTTTCTGATACTGGAGATTAGACACAATTATGGGGGAGAGTGGGCAATTTAAATTGTTTGGTTATCGCCCAGAGTTCAGCTTTTAACCACTTCAGCCCTGGAAGGCTTTACCCCCTTCCTGAGCAGGCCATTTTTTGCAATACGGCACTGCGTTACTTTAACTGACAATTGCGCAGTCATTGTACCCAAATCAAATTGCTGTCCTTTTTTTCCCACAAATAGAGCCTTCTTTTGGTGGTATTTGATCACCCCTGCGATTTTTATTTTTTGCACTATAAGCAAAAAAAGGCCAACAATTTTGAAAAAAAAAAAGACGATATTTTTTACTTTCAGCTATAAAACAAAGCCAATAAAAAAATGTAAGAAATCAAATTCCTTCATCTATTTAGGCCAATTTGTATTCTGCTACATATTTTTGGTAAACAAAAAGCGCATATTATTTGGTTTGCGCAAAAGTTATAGCGTATACAAACTATGGCATCGATTTGGCGGGAATCAGTGATTTTTAGTGGGACTTCGACATTGCGGCAGACAAATCTGACACTAAGTGACACTTTTTGGGAACCAGTGACACTAATACAGTGATCAGTATTAGTGTCAGACAACGGTCTGCCTTGTTTACTTAGGGTGACCGCAGTTCTGTCACTCCTCTGAAATATCACAGGTGGCCGCCAGACCCGCTGATCCAATCACAGCGGGAGCGCAGCTCCGGCAGCGCACACGCGCCCTCCTAGAACCAATGAAAACAATCACGTACAGGTTTCCAATCACAGCCGGCCACATGCACTGTCCTTGTGCACACCGCTCGTGCGCGCCCCCCGGGGATGGAGAGTGTCACTCTGACACAGTCCATCCCCGATCAGGGTAAAGAACCAATGAAATTGGCTCTTTACCACGTGACTGGCTGTGTCCAATCACAGCTGGTCACAGAATGTCAACAAACGGTAACTAGCTGTTACTGGGCTCTCCTCCTCACACACCGATCCTGTGTGAGGAGGAGATTGCAGTAACAGCTAGTTGCCAATTACAGTGCACACTAAAACATACTGATTGCCCCCCAAATAAAGAGGACCTGTCCCTAGCCCATCAAAGTACCTATCACCAGCCCATCAGAGTACCTGTCACAACTCCTCAGAGTACCCGAGTACCTGTCACCAGCCCATCAGGTACTATGATGACAGGTACTCGGGTACTCTTATGGGCTGGTGACGATAACTCAGGGACACTGATGGGCTGCTGACAGGTACTCAGGTACCCTGATGACAGGTACTTGGGTACTCTGATGACAGGTACTCTAAGTAACTGTCATCAGAGTACCTAAGTACCTTCCACCAGCCCATCAGAATACCTGTCATCGGAGTACCCGAGTACCTGTCATTTGAGTACCTGTCACCAGCCCGTCAGAGTACCTGAGTACCTCTCTGTAACCCATCAGAGTGCCCAAGTACTTGTCTCCAGCCCAGAGTGCCCGAGTACCTATCTGCAGCCCATCAGATTACCTGAGTAGCTGTCTCTAGCCCATCAGAGTACCCAAGTACCTCTATGCAGCCAAATCAGAGTACCCGAGTACATGTCATCTGTGTACCCAAGCACCTGTCACCAGCCCATCAGAGCACCCAAGTACCTGTCACCAGCGCATCAGAGTACCCGAGTACCTGTCATCAGAGTACCTGTCTCTAGCCCATCAGAGTACCCAAGTACCTCTCTGCAGCCCATCAGAGTACCCGAGTACCTTTCTGAAGCTGATCAGTGTACCTAAGTACCTGTCCGCAGCCCATCAGAGTACCTGAGTACCTATTTGCAGCTCATCTGAGTACCTATTCTGCAACCCATATCTCATAGATTATGTGTTGGGGTGTTTGCTTTCCAAAATGGGGACATTTTTTGGGTAATTGCATTTTCCTGGTGCTCCAGGGCCTTCAAAAGTGTGATAGGTCGTTAGGAAATTATATGTGTAATTTATGCTTGTAGAACACCTGACGGTGCTCCTTGCATGTCGGGCCTCTGTATGTGACCAGGCTGTGTGAAAGTCTCACACATGTTGTATTGCCATACTCAGGAGGAGTAGCAGAATCTATTTTGGGGTATAATTGCAAGTATGCATATACTGTGTGTGAGAAATAACTTGTTATTATGACAATTTTGTGTAAAAAAAAATGTATTTCTTCATTTTCCCAAGAAATGTGACAAGAAATTACAACTTCCAAAAACTCTCCATGTCTCTTTTTAAATACCCTGGAATGTCTACTTTCCAAAAAGGGGTCATTTGGGGGGTATTTGTACTGTCCTGACATTTCAGGGCCTCAAGAAATAAGATAGGCCGTCGGTACATCAGGTGTGATTAGGTGTGATCAATTTTTAATGATTGGCACCATAGCTTGTAGACTCTATAACTTTCACACAGACTAAATAATATCCACTAATTTTGGTTATTTTACCAAGGATCTGTAGCAGTGTAAAATTTGGCCCAAATTCATGAAAAAAATACTTATTTGCAAACTTTTATAATAAAAACTAAAACAAAATGTTTTTTTTCCAAAATTTCGCTCTTTTTTCACTTATATTGCAAAAAAAAAAAAAAAAAACCCCAGTGGTGATTAAATGCCACCAAAAGAAGCTCTATTTGTGGGAAAAAAATGATAAAAAATTTGATTGGGTACAGCTTTGCATGACTAAATAAAGGCCCGTACACACGTACCGATCGTCGGCCGAAAAGCTTCGGCCGACGACCGATCTGCTGATTGTAGGCTTGTTAGTATGATGCCTCCGACAGCCGACAGCGCACATTCGGCCGAAAAGAATCTGTCATGCAAGCATTAAAATTTTTGTATGCCGACACCAGAGCGGCCGATTGTTCGCCAGTCAGTACAGAATTCGGCCGACAGACCGCAGATTTGCAAGACTGGGCATGCTCAGAAAAGGGAAAACACAGGGAAAGTTAACCATTACATGACATCACTTCTGCAGTCGGCTGTAGTCGGCAGACAAAATTCTTGTGCAGTCTTTTGCACTTTTCAACAGACACCGACAGCCCTGGACAAAAGACGGCCGATCTGTCGGCCGACGATCAGTACATGTGTATGGGGCTTAATTATCATTCAAAGTGTGAGTGCGCTGAAAATTGGTCTGGACAGGAAGGGGGTGAAAGTGCCCTGTATTGAAGTGGTTAAACATCTCTGGAGAGATCTGAAAATGGCTGTGCACCGACACTCCCCATCCAACCTGATGGAGCTTGAGAGGTCCTGCAAAGAAGAATAAGAGAAACTGCCAAAACATAGGTGTGCCAAGCTTGTAGCATCATACTCCAAAAGACATGAGGCTGTAATTGGTGCTTCAACAAAGTATTGAGCAAAGACTGTGAATACTTTCCACAGGGATTGCTGCACAAATATTCTTTCTTTTGTTGGAAAAACATCCAAAAAGTACATACCAGTACTCTAAGGTTAACGTCCTTCCTAATACAGAAATACATCTAAATTTTCATACAAATACAAAATCTGATATATGCTTAATACCAATTAAGAATCCACCAAGTCATCAATCATTAATTAATTCACACAGGTGTCTCCAATTGGTCATTAAGAAGACTGAGATAAGGTTATAAGGATTGGATCCTTCCCCTCATACAATTAGTAGTATCCAGTATATTCTGTCCTAATAGTAAAAAAAAAAAGGAGGGATATTTATCAATATGATAGCTCCAAAATCATACATTTTAATTATTGAAATAACACCAATAATCATATGTTCAGGTATTAAATATAGTTGTCACTGTTGAAGGTGTAAGACACATTCACTGGCATATTAAGTCCGAAACGTTACTAAATGAAATACTCTGCAATTGTACTGGTATGTACTTTTTGGATGTTTTTCCAATAAAAGAAAGAATATTTGTGCAGCAATCCCTGTGGACTTTTCTGTATATATATATATATATATATATATATATATATATATATATATATATTTGTTTATGCACTATAAGCGCATGGGTTATACATGCTTTGATGTTGATATTTAAGTGTTGTGACAAACCTTTTTTTACCAGATCCCATATTAATGTAGCTTGTGTGTTTATTAGTATCATATACATTTGTTTCAAGTTTGAAGTATTTTTAGTAAAAGCTATTGTAGTAGGATATTTAAGCAGAAGGTATTTTGTACCTTTTTTAACCTTGATTATCTAATTAAAAGTGCAGACTGTCTCTATAGTAGAGTATGCAATACTACTACTGTTCACTACTCTTTAATGATTGTTTGCTTCTGTAAAACTTTCATCATCTCAGATGTTACGTAACTGTGCCGTGTGCTCATTCATGTGCTATGGCTTATTGATTAAATGCCACAGCACATATTCACAGATAGTTGAGTTTTGTATTTCTCTCGGTAATGGAATGGATTGCTTCCTAGTTTGGCAGTGCCTGAAGGACCATTTCACTAAAACAATCAATATCATTTAATGCCTGCTGGGCTACATTTTCCACCCATGTGATTTTGTGAAACATTCCTTACGTCAGTAGACATCAGTACACTACTCATATTGAGATATCCCAGGCAAGGTTAAACATAGTTGGTTTCAACTTGCACCAGAGTGAGTTTGGGAAACCATGAGCGTTCAGAGAGAGGGAAGAAGAATCAGACTGCCAGAAACTAGAACATCTTGGGAGGACAAAGGTACTTCTGAAGTAGCAGCTGGAAAACGAGAAGTTATGGAGAAATTTTTCACACCACTGCCCCATTCTAGCAGCCAGAGACCTTCCAAAAGCAATTCAAAAGGAAAATCTAGCTGGGAGGGGGCCAGGAATCATTACTATAAAGAATCTATGTCTTCTTCCTCACCTTCTTCCTCTTCAAGCCCATGGTCATCAGAATCGAATTTCAGAGTCCATGGACAGTTTCAAGGATACAACTCTCGTGCTCCCCATTCACGTTCCTGTAATGATCTATCGCTGGCAAAGGGGAGAGGAAATGAGGCCAAAAGGAATTTTGTTTCTAAGCAAGATGCTCTACATGCCAAAAAAGCTACCCGAGAAGAAATAAATCATTTGTCTCCAGTAAGAATTAGAGCAGGGTCAGCTAAAAAAAGCCATTCAGGAGATTCAAAGGAGGCAGGTCCCAACAACAAGGGTGGAAGAGAGGATAAAAAAGTTTTAAAAAATGAAGCTCGAAGAGCTAGATCAATGGAGGCACTAGTGGAAAAGGAAGCCAGGAAGAAAGAAGGTAAAGGCAAAAGGAGAGTCATTGAAGAGAAGCAGAAATTTTCTCGTTTTCTAGATGAAATAACTGTCCAGGTGTTAAGCCCATCAAACCTGAACTCTTTAGGCATTAAAGAAAGGCAGAATCTAGGCAATCGTGATCAATGGAAGAACTCAAGTACTGACAGCTTGGGTTCCAGGGGTAAAAGAACCCAACATAATTCTGTAGCAGAACATCAGGATGGGAAAAAGAAAGGTAAAGGAAAAATGGGTTCTGCTACAAAAGCAAAAGTGAGTGCGGATGCCCCTGAACCCTGGCGGAGGAGAGATAAGAGTACCAGTCCAGACTCTGTGACCTCCTCAACACGAAACAGAGGTGACAGAGAGGATGCCAACCTAAGTGCTTCAAACACAGGTCACCAACCAAGAAGAACAAGCCGGAGGCTGTCACAGGAAAATGTTGGAAAGCCACTGGATCACAAAGAAAGGGATAACAAAGATGGTGGCTTAAGTGGAACGCCAAAACGAAAGGTAGGTTGAATCTTTAACAAGGCCAATAATTACCACAGTAATGTAAATAAACACTATATTACTATATTTATTAGGAAAGCATGTTATTTTGTTTGTGAACGAAAACTAACTTGAAGTTTACCTTTTGTTTTTGTAAGACTTAAGCCCCCTACACACGTACCGATTGTCGGCCGAACGATCAGTAGTCTTTTGTATGGTGCTGTCCTGTCGGTTGAAAAGTGCTAAAACTGCACACGAATTTTGTCGGCCAACAACAGCCGACTGCAGAAGTGATGTCATGTGATGGTTAACTTTCCGTGTGTTTTTTCTTCTCTGAACATGCCCAGTCTTGCTCATCTGCTGTTTGTCGGCCGAATTCTGTACTGACTGAGGAACAATCGGCCGTTCTGGTGTTGGCCAACAAAAATTTTATAGCATGCACACCAGATTCTGTTCAGCCGAAAAGTCGCAGTTGGTTGTCGGAAGCATCATACTAACAAGCCGACAATCGGCCGATCGGTCAGTGGCCGAATATTTACGGCCGACAATCGTTACGTGTGTACGGGCCTTAAGTTTGTCTTTGTAATAATGCTATTCCAGTACATAAAAACATTTCTTCGAAGAATTCAAAGCCCAGCCCCAGCAAATTAATCCATGTTAGCAGAGAGGTTAGCATTAAATACTTGTTATGCCTACGGGTTACTGTAAAAGTAGCTTTACGTACCTTACACCAGCCGGGTACAGGGCAACTGCAGAAACTGGTCCCAGATCTGGAGGGAGTCCTGCGGGAGCAAGGTATAAAGTAAATATTTCTCCTTAACCACTTCTGGACCGGATGGTTTTACCCCCTTAATGACCAGGCAATTTTTTGTGATACTGCGCTAATTTAACTGACAATTGCGCGAAAGTCCGACGCTGTCCCCGAATAAAATTCATGGCTTTTTCTTCCCACAAATAGACAAATAGAGCTTTCTTTTGGTGGTATTTGATCACCTATGCGGTTCTTATTTTTTGCGCTAGAAACCAAAAAAAAGAATGACAATTTTGAAAAAAAAAAAAACAATATTTTTTACTTACTGCTATAAAACACAGCCAATAAAAAAATTTAAAAAATCAAATGTTTTCATCAATTTTGGCCAATATGTATTCTGCTACATATTTTTGGTAAAAACAAATCCCAATAGGTGTATATTGATTGGTTTGCCCAAAAGTTATAGCGTCTGCAAACGATGCAATATTTTTATAGCATTTTTTTACATTTTTTTAATAGTAATGGCAGTGATCAGCGATTTTTAGCTGGACTGTGACATTGCGGAAGGCAAATCGGACATAACTGACACTTTTTGGGGACCAGTGACACTGTTACAGTGATCAGTGCTAAAACAAAATGCACTGTCACTGCACTAATGACACTGGCAGGGAAGGGGCAATCAAAGGGTTAAGTGTGTCTCTAGGGGGTGCTTGGTAACTGTGTGGGGGAGGGACTCACTGTTTGAACACAGAGATCCGTGTTCCTGCTTAGCAGAAACACAAGATCACTATGTTCTTCACTGACAGAACGGTTATCTCCCTTGTTTACATAGGTAGATCTCCGCTCTGCCTCTTCCAGGGATGATCACTAGTGGCCGGTGGACATCGGGTCCACTGGACTCATTGATTGACATCCCCGCTAGCCAATCGCGGCGAGAACGCACCATCTAGTGGATATTGAACGAAACGACGTACATGTACGTTGTTTCCCGCAATTGAGCCACACTGCCGCAGTATATACACAGCGGGCGGTCGGCAGGTGGTTAAAAATGCATTCTCTGCCCCCAGACTAAACAAGCAATCAACCCTTGCAATGAAGGAGGAAGAATTAACAGCAATGGTGGATTTTATTTTTATTTTTCTGGACTTTAAAGTGGATATAAAAACCCCAAATGAATGATGTTTACTTTGCTAACACACTTTTAAAACAATTGCAATTTTTCTTTAAATACACTTTTTTTTTATACTTTCTTAGTGCTGTTAAACTTCTGCAGTCACTTCCTGTCTATATGCAGGCACTCCAGCAATCCCTGCATGACAATTGTCAGAGTGGGCCACCTGAATGTGACAACAGTGTGCCATACCTGCCTAAGGTATGTTTGAATGGCCACTTCCAGTCTCCATCAGAAGGCCTTGTGACAGAGTGACAATGCAGGGGTACCATTGGAAAAGAGGTGCAGACTGTTGTCACTCTGGGGTTGATTTACTAAACCCAGAGAGTGCAAAATCTGGTGCAGCTTTGCAGAGAAACTTCAGCTTCCAAGTTTTTTTGTCAAAGCTTAATTGAACAACCTGAAGTTAAAAGCTGATTGGCTACCATGCACAGCTGCACCAGATTTTGCACCCTCCAGTTTTATTAAATCAGCCCCCCTGTAACAGGAAGTACCTGAACACAAACCTTAATGGCAATAGCAAAAACACCAGGTGTTATTTTATTAGTAGCTGCAAATTTTTAAATCTTCAGCGCCAGTTCACACTAGTGTGATGCCAGACATCGCATGTGATTTGCACCGCATTGCTGTGCAGATCACATGTGATGTCTGTGCGATGCGATTTCAGCCATACAAAATGTATGGCTGAAATCGCATCGCATTTGCAGCAGAATGGTGCAGGACCCTTTTTTTTGGTTCACACTGGAATCCGATCCCTGCACCATTTCACAGTTCGCATTGCGATCTGCGAACCAATCTGGGGTTGTCATTAACTTTACATTGACACCCCCAGCAACTCGCAGATCTCAGTGTGAACTTGTGAAGCTTATAACATATTTAATGGTTGGGTTTACTTGTGCTAAAGTATCTCACAAAAGTGAGTACACCCCTCACATTTTTGTAAATATTTTATGATATCTTTCAATGTGACAACACTAAAGAAATGACTCTTTGCTGCAATGTAAAGTAGTGAGTGTACAGCTTGTATAACAGTGTAAAATTGCTGTCCCCTCAAAATAACTCAACACACAGCCATTAATGTCTAAACTGCTAGCAACAAAAGTGAGTACACCACTAAGTGAAAATGTCCAAATTGGGCCCAATTAGCCATTTTCCCTCCCCGGTGTCAGGTGACTCGTTAGTGTTACAAGGTCTCAGGTGTAAATGGGGAGCAGGTGTGTTAAATTTTGTGTTATCGCTTTCATTTTCTCATACTGGTCACTGAAAGTTCAACATGGCACCTCATGGCAAAGATCTCTCTGAGGATCTGAAAAAATGAATTGTTGCTCTACATAAAGATGGCCTATGCTATAAGAAGATTACCATGACCCTGAAACTGAGCTGCAGCACGGTGGCCAAGACCATACAGTGGTTTAACCGGACAGTTTCCACTCAGAACAGGCCTCGCCATGGTCGACCAAAGAAGTTGAGTGCGCGTGCTCAGCATCATATCCAGAGGTTGTCGTTGGGAAATAGATGTTTGAGTGCTGCCAGCATTGCTGCAGAGGTTGAAGGGGTGGGGGGGTCAGCGCTCAGACCATACGCTGCACACTGCATCAAATTGGTCTGCATGGTTGTCATCCCAGAAGGAAGCCTCTTCTAAAGATGATGCACAAGAAAGCCCGCAAACAGTTTGCTGAAGACAAGTAGACTAAGGACATGGATTACTGGAACAATGTCCTGTGGTGTGATGAGACCAAGATAAACTTATTAGGTTCAGATGGTGTCAAACGTGTGTGATGGCAACCAGATGAGAAGTACAAAGCCAAGTGTATCTTGCCTACAGTCAAGCATGGTGGTGGGAATGTCATGGTCTGGGGCTGCGTGAGTGCGGCCAGCACTTGGGAGCTACAGTTCATTGAGGTAACCATGAATACCAACATGTACTGTGACAGCCTGAAGCAGAGCATGATGCCGCTGAACATTAATAGAGGTAGTGTGTAGTCAGTGGCACGCATGCGCGCCCCAGACCCGGATACAAAAAAGACATACAGGTACGCGATTTCCGCTAAAGGGCTGCCTTGCCAAAGTATATGTGCGTGGGGCGGTCCGGAAGCAGTTAAAGTAAAATGTTCATATATTTAATTGCTTTCTCTTGTATAGTTTTGTTGTATTAAATGTAGTGGTTTGTAGATGAACTAATAGTTGCAGCTCAGTATTTGATGCAGCCTCATTTAAACTCACTACTTAAAGTGATTATAAAGTCTAGTTTTTTTTTCTATTAAAATAACACACATATCATACTTACCTGCTCTGTAGCAGTGGTTTTGCACAGAGCAGTCCGGATCCTTCTCTTCTGGGTCCCTGGCTGGAGCTCTCGGCCCCTCCCTCCTATTAAGTGCCCCCACAGCAAGCAGCTTGCTATGGGATACCCGAGCCGAGCCGTTCCGTGTGTCCATTCAGATACGGAGCCGCCGTTTGGCCCCGACCCCCTCTCTCTCCTGATTGACTAACTGACTTTGATTGATAGCAGCGGGAGTCAATAGCACTACTGCTGTGTCTCAGCCAATCAGGAGATAGAGTCCCGGACGGCTGAAGCACTTGTGGACATTGCTGGATAGGGAGGGGGCTCAGGTAAGTATTAGGGGGGCTGCTGCACACAGAAGGCTTTTTATCCTAATGCATAGAAAGCATTAAAAAAAAAAAAACCTTCTGCATAATATACAACCCCTTATTCACAACCCTATATACAGCAGCAGGTTGGCAGGTTCCAGCAAATTGCCGTACCTGTACAGCGGTTCACGGGAGCGATCCTGGGGGCACGCGCACGTGCCCATTCACCAGCGGGGAAGCTGAGGAATGGGGCTGGCCGCCGCGATCACCAGCGATTGCTCCCCATGGAGAGTGAACGGCGGTCTGCTGTTGTAAACACAGCAGACCGTTTTTCTCTCAGTAATAATCAGAGGGCTCCTGTGTTCCTCCTATTTAGGAACACAGGTCCCTGTGATGATTCCATAAGCCTATCCCCCCCCCACAGTTAGAAAACACCCCTTAGGTTCACATTTAACCCCTTTCCCTGCCAGTGTCATTAGTACAGTAACAGTGCATATTTCTTGCACTCATTACTGTAGTAATGTCACTGGTACTCCCAAAAGTTTAATTAATGTTAGTCAGGTGTCCGATATGTCCGCCGCAATGTCGCAGTCCTGTTAAAAAATCACTGATCGCCGCCATTACTAGTAAAAAAATAAATAAAAATGACATAAATCTTTCCCCTAGTTTGTAGACGCGATAACTTTTGTGCAAACCAATCAAAATACACTTATTGGGATTTGTTTACCAAAAATATGTAGCAGAATACAAATTGGCCTAAAATGATGAAAAAATGTAATTTAATTTTTTTTTTTTTTATTGGGAATGTTATATAGCAGAAAGTGAAAATATTGTTTTGTTTTGTTTTTTTCAGAATTGTCGCTATTTTTTTGTATATAGCACAAAAAATAAAAATCCCACAGGTGATCAAATACCACCAAAAGAAAGCTCTATTTGTGGGGAAAAAAGGACATCGATTTTGGTTGGATACAGCGTTGCATGACTGCGCAATTGTCAGTTAAATTAACGCAGTGCTGAGTCACAAAAAAATGGCCTGAAAAGATTAATTCGGAGTCTGTGTTTTAACCTGGAATCTTGCCAACATCCCTCGTGAATATTGAACAGTAAAAAACCCCTGAGGAGTGGGACTTTAAACGGCAAGAACCAGGACTTGAGTAAAGTATGTAAAGTATAAATATAATAATAATAATAGCTACCTGTAGAGTTGGAATAGAGTAGGGATATCTCCAGATAAATCTGGTTTATCTGGAGATATCCCTACTCTATTCCAACTCTACAGGTAGCTATTATTATTATTAAATATTGAAATTCAACTCCATGTTTACTATGTTTATCATACTGATTGTTACCTTTCATGCTTCCAGTCTGAGCTCTGGTGTTTCCTGGACTATCGAGAAAGGCAATTTGACCGAAACGCGTCTAGTCCGGTCCAGACATCTCAGACTCTCTCGGTTCCAAGACGTATTTAAGACCATGTTTTTATGATACATGTTATTTTTGTCTTTGTCAATTCATTTTTTGTAATATTTGTAATAAAACTTATTTACTTTCATACTCAAGTCCTGGTTCTTGCCGTTTAAAGTCCCACTCCTCAGGGGTTTTTTACTGTTCAAAAAAATGGCCTGGTCATTAACTACTTGCCGACCGCTTACCGCATATATACTGTGGTAGTGTGGCTCTTCCAGGCAAACCGATGTATGTATACGTTGGTCGCCTAGTGGCAGCTAGGGGGCGAGCATGCGCTGCTGGCGGCGCGCTCCTGCTCCCGATTGTCAGCAGGGAAGCCGATGCAGCGGGCAGGCGGCTCTGATTGCTGCCTGACACCCGCGATCGTTCCTCGCTGAGAGTTGTAAACACAGCTGACCCTTCTTCTCCCTGGGATGATCATAGAGCCCATGTGATCCTGCTATATAGGATCACATTTCTCTATGGTCATTTCAGAAGCCCCCCCCCCCCCCACAGTTAGAATCACTTTCCTAGGCTCACATTTAACCCCTTGATCACCCACAGGGTTGACCCCTTCCCTGCCAATGGCATTATTACAGTAACAGTGCATATTTTTTGTGGGGAAAAAAAGGACATACATTTCATTTTGAATATGTGGATGGGGTATCCATTTGTTCTTTTTTGATCAACCAGCTGGCTGATTAAAAAAAATGGACCCTCTGTGGTCAGCTTTATACTAGCATTGGGAAAAGGAGCAGGAAAGTAGAGTCATACCATAGTATTGTAGAATTGAAAGCAAAGCCTGAATATGTAATGAGCACATTTATCATTTTAAATTAGATAGAAACAATATTTTTTAACAACCATTGATATGAATATTTAATTAAGTTGAGCTCTATTAAAGATATATCTTTGAAAAGGTCAAATGTTTAGTTTAATAAGGCAGTAAAAAAACACTAAGGAGCTCAGAGGTGATGTGCATAGTTCCATAACCTAATGCAACTAGCCAGACCTCGTGTTTTATCACCCCAGTGCAATCTGAGCATTGAAGGAAGATTTCTGCCTCCTAATTCACTTGTGTTAATTTGATACCACTGTAGGGGAAGGTATAACAGATCAATGAATACCCCTAACCGATCTTTTAGCCATATATAACATGATGCAGTATATGCACAATCCCAGAGCTAACCTTTAGGCCCCTTTCACACATACGGTCCGTTCAGTTCATCAGTTCAGTCACATCAAAATGTATCAGTTTGTCATCCGTTTTTCATCCATTTTTCATCCGTTTTTCGTCAGTTGTCATCCATTTTTCATCCGTTTTTTGTCAGTTGTTATCCGTTTTTCATCAGTTTTTCATCAGTTGTTATCTGTTGTTCATTCGTTGTCATCCGTTTTTCATCCGTTGTCATTCGTTTTTACATAGAGATACATTGATGTCTGTTTTTCATCCGTCAACGGATGGATGAAAAACGGACAAACGGAAAGCATGTGTGAAAGGGGCCTTACTATTTCTAATAAAACACTATCCTAAAATCCACCTTAATCACCTTAACCCTATCCTGACCATAGGCTATTGATGCAAAAAAATACCTAGGCCAAATTTAACAGTATCAGTATGTGTCAGTTAACAAAAACTCTATGTTTAATAGGATCATCAAATGTACACGTCATTTTAAAGATACTTTTTTTTGAAACACTGATTTATTATTATTTTTAATAGTGCAGCTTTATCTGATAGTTAAACTTTTGAATGGATGGCAGAGTAGGTGAACACTGCAGCCTGAGGATGGCAATATGCATGTGCAGGCTGAAGGCTTTCAATTTTTTGGCCAATGGAGCCTTCATTCTACTTGTGATCACTATATCAGAGCTGACATCGTGATCCACCAAGATGATCAATGTGTATCTGAAGTCAAAAGAGCATGAAACTCTTTCAGCTTCCCAAACAAGCAAAAATTACGTATAAATTGCAAAGTGCAATCAAAATATAAAGAAAAAATAAATTCTATATATGAAAGTGCAATCACAAAACATTCACCTGCTTACTGGGAAAAGTATATAAGGTGCAAAATATTCAGTCAGCATATAAAGTGCATAAAATATCCTTGAAGCACATACAATTTGCAAACCATGTATCTGTGTATAGATATCACTGTAAAAATATATATATACGTCAATCTTAAATCGTAATCTTAAATTATAGAAAGTCCACAGTTCATCATCAAAAAGCCTCAAGTGAAGAAAAAAGTGCAAGTGCAGGAAAAGTGCAACGAAGGTGCCAAAAAATCCACATGTATAAGTGTCTTCAGTGTGCACCCGTGGGGATCACACCATCCCTGTCTCAAAGGTCTCCCTAAATTGACTCACCAGAGAATGAATAATATTTATTAGACAAAAGGCTGGTTTACACCAGCAACATACAATAATGCATGGCTGCTAGAATGCGCTGTAAAGACCGCACTGACATTGCTCTATAAGCAGCGCATCCGAATATAACCTTTTAAATTAGAACTTTTTCAAAATGTCAAAAAGTGACATATTTTTCAGTTCTACTCACAGTGCGATGTGGTGAACTGCACTGCATAATGCTGATCTGGGAAAAGTACAACATGCCGTAACACACCACTGCAGCACAGTGGTGTAAAATGCCATAATTGGGAACAAGGCTTTATGCCTTGTCTATGCATTGGGGCTGTGTAAAGCTGGATACACACTATCCAATTTTTGTGGTTAGATTTCCTTCAGATTTACCTTTTCTATGTAGTACAAGGGCCTGCCAGATTGCATACAAATTGAAAGTGTTTAGGTTTGACCTCATATTATATGGTTTTGGTAAGTCTAAAGGAAAAAGTCTTCTGAAAATCTTATAGTGTGTATGGCCCATTAGACAAGGCTGTCCAGTGCAGCTTAACGCATCTGGCGTGAACAGGCACAAAAAAGACAGCTCTTTTCTTCTGTTAGAAAAGACAGTAAGACCCCTTTCACACGGGCTTTCCGATGCGGTCCGCCTGTCAGTTTTTCAGACTAACCTGATCTAATGCTCCATGCAACCCTATGGAGCAGCGGATGTCAGCAGTGACATCTCTGCTGACACTTGCTGCTATCTGATCCTATTTTCCATCTGTCTGGGGGACCAGATTGGATGGGATCGGATGAAAATGGACAGTTGGTCCATTTTCATCTGATCTCCCACAGAGGAGAGCAGGGGTCTGACAGGTCTGTCTCAGCACAGTGAGCGGAGACTGACATGTCATCTGCCTGCTTAGCGGGGATTGGTGGATCGATCCCTGCTGAGCAAAACGGAGTCCTTTCACACGGGCGAAAAGCCCATGTGAAAGGACCCAAACTGCAACAATTACAAAGTTCTGGTAAAAGGTTACCATAGGGGAATGAAGACAAGCATTCATTATACATATAGAAAATGAAATTAGTGCTGTATTAACTGCTTGCCGACCGCCCCACGTATATGTACTGTGCGGCTCCTATAGGAGAAATCACCTATCTGTACGTCTTCGGCACTTCCGAGTTTGTGGCCTTTGGACACAGTGAAGTCAATCAGTGGGTCCGGTGGACCCGTTGTCCGCCGGGACCCGCCCATCATTCCCGATAGAGGCAGAATGGTGGTCTGCCTATGTAAACTAGGCAGATCGCCGTTCTGTGACAAGGGAAGACAGTGATCCTGTGTTTCTGCTAAGCACAGTACTCCCACAGTACAAGCATCCCCCACACAGTTAGAAAGCACTTCCTAGGGACACATTTAACCCTTTGATCGCCCCTGATGTTAATCCCTTCTATGCCAGTGTCATTAGTACAGTGACAGTGCATATGTTTTTTAGCATTGATAACTGTATAGGTGTCACTGCTCCCCAAAAAATTGCCACTTAGGGATTTATTTACCTAAGCTAGAGGGGCAAAATTAGTCACAATTCTGCAGAGAAACCAATCAGCTTCCAGGTTTTATTGCTAAAGCTTAATTAAGCAAGCTGAGGTTAGAAGTTGATTAGTTTCTCTGCATAATTGTGACAAATTTTGCCCTCTCTAACTTTAGTAAATATACCCCTTAGTGTCTGATTTGTCCCCTGCAATGTCGCAGTCCCACTTTAACACACTGATCCCCTCCATTACTACTGGAAAAAAACATAGGTAAATAAAAATTTCATAAAAATATCCCATAGTTTGTAGACGCTATAAATTTTGCGCAAACCAATCAATATAAGCTTATTGAGATTTTTTTTTACCAAAACATACAGCAGAATACATATTGGCCTAAACTGAAATTAGATTTTTATATTTTTGTACTGGGTGTGTTTTATAGCAGAAATGAAAAATATTGTTTTTTTTCAAAATTGTTGGTTATTTTTGTTTATAGCGCAAAAAATAAAAACCGCAGAGGTGCTTAAATACCACAAAAAGAAAGCTCTATGTATTCAGGTTATAACGTCACACGACCGAGCAATTGTAAGTTAAAGTAATGCAGTGCCGTATTGCAAAAAATGGCCTGGTCATGAAGGGGGGTAAACTTTCCGGAGCTGAAGTGGTTACATTTATATCTTAAGCACTTAGCTTCAGAGCCCAGAAGTATCATTATATTAGATATACTGTATTACATTTCGTCTCTTTAGTGTAGATTCCATTTAATAATTTGTTTCAGACAGGGGATTCTTGATGCATGACTGGCTGTAGAATATACTGTATCTGATACATATTTCACAATCTTACTCACACACACACTACTAACTTGCACACATTTATTTTCCAAAGCTTTACACACATTACCTTTGTTTGCAGTCAGATTGATCAGATTTGAACATAAACATTTGAGCAAATGTAAGTGAGAATTATTTGGTTGAAAGGTTATTCTAGAAAAGGGCCCATTTGAATTTGTGCAGACACACATTACATTGCGTGTTAACATGCATTGTGTTAGGGAAGTCCATTTATTCTGAATAGGTTGCCAATGCACCCAGCATGTCCAAATTTAGACATAACCCTTTTTTATTCTACAATGCAGAGCAATGCACTACCATGCATGGCCATGCTTTGTGGTGCACTACAATACAGGTGCGTTGGGGAAGGTGCATTGGACTGTCATCTAACATTATTGCAAAGAATTCCCACGGTACCACATGAACCAGCTGCAAACTTCCCATCGCTCAATTACTGCTCCCTGCAAATGCACGGATCAATAACCGCTTTATTTAATTAAATATGCTCAACGATCTTCATACCGTACAACTGAAGCCTATGCTTATATGTTACTCTGCCACCACCGTGCCCATCATTATTGCAGCTACTCATAGCTCAAGTGCCTACTTTAGCATAATGAGGTTGAATAATAATCTTAAAGTATAACTAAAGGCAAAACTTTATTTTTTTTTTTAGTTTTGGATAAAGTGGGGATGGATTAGGACACCTGTCAATTTTTATTGCTATCTGTGTCCCTGATTCCCCCTCTCTATTTGCCTTGCTTACCATTATCATTAAAAGTGAAAGTAAAAGAAAATAGCAAATTTTGGGTTGTTCCCAGAAAAGTAACAGAGGGGAAATCTTCCAATGGGCACACTAGTTCTGGTGACCTGGGGAGGTCCCAAGAATTTCCCTTAATTTGCAAGAATTTTCTCTCACTTCCTGCTTTGGTTAAGGGACAGGAAGTGAAGGTAAATCTCCCCAATGGGAACACACCCTTACTCTATCCAAAATTCAAAAAACATTTTTGCCTATAGTTCTTCTTTAAGGTTACTTTCCTTGGCCTTAAGCTGGCCATACATGTTCAATTTTCTTGTACAATTTTCTGTTAGATTTACCAAAAACCATATAATATGAGGTCAAAACAAAACTTTTATTTGTATCCAATTAGGCAGGCCTTTGTACTACATAGTTGAAGGTAAAATTAAAGAAAATTGTACAGAAAATTGTAAGAAAATTAATAATGTATAGGCAGCCTAAGTTGTATCCCCACCCAAAATCGAGTGTTATCTTCTCTTTTCATGATATGTTAACTATGTTATATCATCATTACTAAAATATCGAAAAAATGAAAAAAAAAAGATTACTAAAATGACAAAATTAGTTAAACCTTTGCATACCAGATAAGTAATAATTTGCTGCCTCCTGTATAAAGTTTAAAGTCTTGTTTTTAATGTTAAAGTCACAATGTATCATTTGATCTGTAAGACATAATAAAAATATTTGGAATAAAATAAATGGCACGGCATTGCGCTAATGCATGCATTATCACAACACAAAGGAAAAAGGTTTCTACAGTATAGAGTGGTTGAGGACTTTCAATGTGCTTCCAGGGAAATATGGAGAGCTTCTCATAAATCACCAGATTGTTTAGATAAAAAAGGTTCGTTTTTATTGTACAAACATACTATAAAAATCCATAAAATGTGTGCACATAGCTCTAATACATAAAAGTTCCTTGAAGTATGCCCATCTTTAGTTGACGCATTTCACGGATCCATCTCTGCTTCAGAACTGGGCCAAGAAAATAGTGTTTCAATTCTTCCATATGCAACAGATTATTCCATCTATAGGTGTAACGGATCAACCGGCACCCCAACTGGGTACCTTCATTGACGGATGCTTCTAGCACTTCCCGAGGGCTCCAAGCACTCCACCAGACACCATAACCACCTCAGACCCCAGAAGCCACCGCAGCTTGGTTTGGGTCTCACCGTCTCCTTCCCACCCTGGACCTATGACAAGGCTTCAGGTTCCAGTGGGTGAACTTCTCTTTCCCCAGAGAGTGAAGCAGGAACAAGCTCTTACAAGAGCTTAGTGATTATCCAAGGGAGTATGAAAAGCATAGCAATCCCTTGTAGCAGATTCCCCCAATAAGAGACAGGATTCTCAATTGAGGGTGAAATAGAACCCAAACTGTTTATTCAAACACATGCACAAAGAGATATACACTGTGGGACAATCCCCCCTCCCCTTAGCAGCCAATCCACATTGACATATACATTTCATAATAAGTTTATCTCAAGGCAGACAGACACAATAGAACAATGGAATACAGGCACTTACCAATAACAAACCCCACCCCATCTCACTATCTAGCAATCTGAAAAGTCAAACCATTCATCTTCATACATTTCCTGTGAGATATTGCTGACAAATATTACTGTCCCATCTGAAGCAATTCAAACCATGAAGTATGTGTCTTTCACTCCCAGTGACGTGCGTACCGTCACAATAGGGGAAACAGAAATACAGTAATAGTACCTTGATAATAATATTGTTCCATAAGTAAAGGTTGATCATATTAACATCACAACCCCATCATTTCATAAGTGTATTGCTTACATAAGATTGGTTATGCATAAAACCAGTGTGTAGGCGACACTGATAATGAATGTCTGACCTTTACATTCATGGTATGGCCCCAGAGGGTCTCAATCAAGACATTGAAAAAATTGATTAGCACCTGGAGAACATAGACAGAATTTCCATCAAAAGATCCTCACAAATATCCATAAGCTTAGAGCTTTTTTTGGCCTGTGAGGGGACCCTAAAGACAGAAGTGAGCAAAAAACAACCTTATGTATATTCTATTTTTATTCATTGGACCCATGTAAAGTGAAGACTCTTACCTAAATTAAACCAACCAAGCAGACAGACTATATATTGGTAAAGAGTAGTCCCTACACTCATTGGCAACCGCATACACCCAATAACCATAACATCAAAAAGATATACAGTGGGTACGGAAAGTATTCAGACCCCCTTACATTTTTCACTCTTTGTTATATTGCAGCCATTTGCTAAAATCATTTAAGTTCATTCTTCTTCCTCATGAATGTACACATAGCACCCCATACTGACAGAAAAACACAGAATTGTTGACATTGTTGCAGATTTATTAAAAAAAGAAAAACTGAAATATCACATGGTCCTAAGTATTCAGACCCTTTGCTGTGACACTCATATATTTAACTCAGGTGCTTTCCATTTCTTCTGATCATCCTTGAGATGGTTCTACACCTTCATTTGAGTCCAGCTGTGTTGGATTATACTGATTGGACTTGATTAGGAAAGCCACACACCTGTCTATATAAGACCTTCCAGATCACAATGCATGTCAGAGCAAATGAGAATCATGAGGTCAAAGGAACTGCCTAAAAGAGCTCAGAGACAGAATTGTGGCAAGGCACAGATCTGGCCAAGGTTACAAAAAGATTTCTGCTGCACTTAAGGTTCCTAAGAGCACAGTGGCCTCCATAATCCTCAAATGGAAGACGTTTGGGACGACCAGAACCCTTCCTAGAGCTGGCCGTCCGGCCAAACTGAGCTATCGGGGGAGAAGAGCCTTGGTGAGAGAGGTAAAGAAGAACCCAAAGATCACTGTGGCTGAGCTCCAGAGATGCAGTCAGGAGATGGGAGAAAGTTGTAGAAAGTCAACCATCACTGCAGCCCTCCACCAGTAGGGGCTTTATGGCAGAGTGGCCCGACGGAAGCCTCTCCTCAGTGTAAGACACATGAAAGCCCGCATGGAGTTTGCTAAAAAACACCTGAAGGACTCCAAGATGGTGAGAAATAAGATTCTCTGGTCTGATGAGACCAAAATAGAACTTTTTGGCCTTAATTCTAAGCGGTATGTGTGGAGAAAACCAGGCACTGCTCATCACCTGTCCAATACAGTCCCAACAGTGAAGCATGGTGGTGGCAGCATCATGCTGTGGGGGTGTTTTTCAGCTGCAGGGACAGGACGACTGGTTGCAATCAAGGGAAAGATGAATGCGGCCAAGTACAGGGATATTCTGGACAAAAACCTTCTCCAGAGTGCTCTGGACCTCAGACTGGGCCGAAGGTTTACCTTCCAACAAGACAATGACCCTAAGCACACAGCTAAAATAACGAAGGAGTGGCTTCACAACTCCGTGATTGTTCTTGAATGGCCCAGCCAGAGCCCTGACTTAAACCCAATTGAGCATCTCTGGAGAGACCTAAAAATGGCTGTCCACCAACGTTTACCATCTAACCTGACAGAACTGGAGAGGATCTGCAAGGAGGAATGGCAGAGGATCCCCAAATCCAGGTGTGAAAGACTTGTTGCATCTTTCCCAAAAAGACTCCTGGCTGTATTAGATCAAAAGGGGGCTTCTACTAAATACTGAGCAAAGGGTCTGAATACTTAGGACCATGTGATATTTCAGTTTTTCTTTTTTAATAAATCTGCAACAATGACAACAATTCTGTGTTTTTCTGTCAGTATGGGGTGCTATGTGTACATTCATGAGGAAGAAGAATGAACTTAAATGATTTTAGCAAATGGCTGCAATATAACAAAGAGTGAAAAATTTAAGGGGGTCTGAATACTTTCCGTACCCACTGTATGAGCCCCCATAGAGATGTATCAGGTTCTAGAATAATCGGTTGCATATGGAATAATTCTAAGAATTAAAACCCTATATGCTTGGCACGGTCCTGAGAAAGAGCTGGATCCATGGCGTGCATTGACTAAAGATAGGCATATTTTTAGGAACAGCTTTTATGTATTAGAACTATGTGCACATATTTTAATTGATGTGTTATGTGTGACACAACAGAATGTTTTTATGATATATGTGTACAATAAAAACTAACCTTTTTATATCTAAGTAATCGGGTGATTTATGGAAAGCTCTGCATATTTTTCTGGAAGCATATTGAAAGTCCTCAACTACTCTGTAGGTGTTTTCTTACCCTTATTTATTATGGGATGATGTTTCCAGAGAAGAAGCATATCATTTTTTTTTCTTTTAGTGATTTCACTATTCTTCTAAATATTAGCTCATGTTATCACAGCGCACCATTGTGAATGGACTCCTACAGTGTTTCTAAAGGCAAAAGGTTTTTTTTTTTTACCTTAATACATTCTATGCATTCAAAAAAAAAAAAAAAACCTTCTGCATGCAGCTCTTATACTTACCTGAGCCGGATCGCAATCTAGTGATGTGCAAGAGATCTGCCACCATCTCCCTCCTCATTGGACTGCCAGTGACGAAGGATCAGGGGGAGGGGCTAAGTCCTGCTGCCTGTGTCAATAGATGCAGACAAACGAGCCTCGTCAGCAAGCCTGCAGCAGTGCTCCCATTACAAGTGGCTTGCTATGGGGGCACTCGGGGCGGGGGGGGGGGGGGCAGTAGTTCCGGCGGGGAACCCAAGAATGGGAGGATTGAGGCTGCTCTGTGCAAAACTATTGTACAGAGCAGATAAGTATTTTTTTGTTATTTTAAAGAAAAAAAAATCACTTTAAGGTGAACTGTAGTCAAACTGCTTAAAGTGACAATAAACTATATCCTTATTTTCCAAAAATAACCCATACATGTCCATTACTTACTGCCCCTGTAATCTGTCATAAAATGTTTTCTTACTGTGGTTTCTGCCTCCTTGCAAAGTCACCTGTGAGCTCCCAAACCTCAAGCAGGTATTGATATGAATGTACAGGGGCGTAACTACAGGGGTTGCAATTGCAACCGGGCCCCATGCTCCAGAGGGCCTGTGCGGCTTCCCTGTACACCTGGATAGGAGGGGGCGGCGGGGGGCAGCATGTAGAGAAATCACTGTCCTCCTTTTTCCTCCTGTAGCTGCAGGAGGAGAATGGAGGAATTTGGTTCCTCTGTATGCTGCCCCCGCCACTCCTCCTATCCAGTTCTAAAGTTTGTGTTCTGCTGTCTCTGGGCCCCTGTGTGCTCCCCTGGTTTCCCCCCCCCCCATACTGTGCTGCCCCCCCCCCCCCAGTGTGCTCCCTCCCCTCTCCTGCTGCAGGGGATGTGTCACAATAGAGAACCAGGAAGGTTGTAATATGTAATTTACCAGCTCCACCCTTTTCTGAATGGACAGAGTCATAGTCAGTGACATTGTAAAAAAATAAAATAAAATGATAAAAAATATTACAAAAAAAACTACTGACACCAGTGGGTGAACCTCCAGGATCGCAAAGGTCACACTTGGAACCAGGGCCTGGCATTCCACCACCGTGGGGAGGCCCCAAGATGGCAGGAAGGGGGCCTACTGCAGAACTTGTGAAAGGCTCCTGCTGCGGGCCTGTAATAAAGGGCCCTAGGATCAGTGGGAAGAGACCCAGGCTTGAAGGGAAGGGCCCGACCGACCCTTCATGGTTTCTTGCACCGGGGCCCTGAAGGTTCTAGTTACGCCTCTGTGAATTTATACTGTAAGTAAAGTGCTGTGTAAATTGATGGTGCTATATTACCATCAAAACATAAAATATATTGTATACAGTACAGTTTCAGAACTGTAGATACACCCCCCCCCCCGCAACATTTTTCCGCTTGCACTGTAGTGCAAGCAGGTATCACCTACATTGGAGTAGCAACTCTGCTCTGAATTTAGGAGCAGTGCAGCATTGTTGCCACATCAGCACAGGAAGCTGTATTAGGTGGAGTTTACTGGCAGAATTATCAGGTTTTTGTGGGACTTTTCAGGAGGACTATGAGAAAACTGTAATGTGCAGATGCATTCGAAATTCAGTGCTGCATAGTATCAGGGACCTGTCCCTCGTCTTCCTGTGCAGTGTGTGGATATAAGAAGATTGCCTGTACATATTTACAAATCCTCCAGCAAAGATAACAGTAAATGTACAGTATTTGTATTTTAATTACAGGTTTAGCACTATATAGGGAAAACTCACAGTTATTCATTTAATTAATATTTTCCTTAGTAACTCAGAATTTATTTATTTTTGTTTTACAGGCTCAATACAATGACAAAGCACAAAACAGGTAAGTATCTTTAAATAATTACTGTATATATTTAGGTCTGTTTAACTGCCTAAATGTTGCATGTACAATGCAGAGCAGTAAGAGAGTATTCACCTCTTAGCAGTTTTAACAATAAATTTGATTGGATCTGTTTATATATAATAGTGAATGTCACTTCTGAACTGATTTTCTCTGCTTAAAGTAATACTAAACACAAACTGTTTAATTTACATTGTCACTTCTATTTCTGTATGTGGATTATGACACTGTAATAATTATTTTAATTTAAAAAACTTCTAAGTACCTTTTTTCTTAATCGATATACAGCTATCACATGACCCAGATCTTTCCCAGCCTATCTGCAGGGAAAAATAAGCAGGAGCTGCTGCTGGTCACATGTTCATAAAAAATGCCTTTGAAATACAATGTAAAATAAATAATATCAATAAACTGTTTTAAATTGTCATACAAATATATATTTGAAATCAAATCTTTATTATTTTGTGGAAATAACATGGTGTGGGTGGATCTCTGCCAGTCACATGCTGTGTCACGTCCCTCCAGCCTGTGTCTTAGAATAAGAGGGAGATGAACCCACCGTTAATCTACATGTAATATCCGCCCCCATTGTGTTTAGCTGGTTAGTGGGCTTGGGAGGGAGTGGGCTGTCATTTACCACTGTGTAAACCCCAACATGTTTGACTCTATAGTCACATGGGCTGCTCAGATGTGATAGAGAGGAACTGCTCAGCATAGAAACTCACTCAAAACGGAGCATGTGCACAGCTGCCACCACAGCTGCAAAATTCCTAGCTGAATTGGGGACATGAACAGAAGATGGAGAGAGAGAGCAGCTGGATCAACCAGGTTTTTTTGCAGAATACAGAAAACAAATCTCATTGTGACTGAGAGATCCATTCACAAAGCGGTATCTTACCGCATCCGAGTATGCGGTAAGATACTGCGTAGCGTTTTTTTTTTTTCAAAACATTTTTTAGCATTCACTAAAAAACCCTAAAATACCAGACGAGTTATTTTATAAAGTCATGTCGTATTTTAGTAGTTAAAGCCTGCAGTACTATACTGCCAGCAGTAGCCGGCATGCTTAACATAGGCTGTCACTAGCTGGTTGTTAAGGAGCAGGCAGCCACCAGCGTACCTAAAAACCAGTAACTGTCATGGTTAACGTGTTGGCTAGCCATTGCATCCTTAACAACCAAGCAGTCACCAGCTGTCAGTGGGGTTACCCACTGAATGTAAAAAAAAATATAGCTGGCAATAACAATAAAAAAAAAAAAACAGCATAGGGTCCCCCTCAATCCATACCAGGCCCTTGCAGTCTAGTATGGATTTTTGAGGGAACCTCCACACCAAAAAAAAAAAATGTCCTGCAACCCCCCCAAATTTCATACCAGACCCTCATCTGAGCATGCAGCCTGGCAGGTAAGGAAAGGGAGGGAACGAGTGAGCACCCCCCTGAACAATACCAGAGCACATGCCCTCCACATTGATTGGGACAAGGGCCTCTTCCCCACAACCCTGGCCGGTGGTTGTGGGGGTCTGCAGGCGAGGAGATTTTTTGGAATCTAGAAGCCCCCAGATCCCATCCCATCCCCTCCCTCCATGTGAATGAGTATGGGGTAGAAGAAGGACAAAGGGAGGGACAGAGAGGAGATGACAGCTTGATTGAAGATTCACACTGTTGTACCAGGCCACAGATATTGGCAGCCATAAAGTAAAACACTTCATCCCCATTGGTTGCTTTATTTACTTTCATATTTCGCTTCTTAGCATCTTTTTTAACATGGCATTACATTAGTATTCTCAACAATGCCAAAGTTTACTAAATAGCACCAAGACCTCTCTCTGGAAGAGATGAGATGCTCTGTGGACTAATAACTTTTTTGATGACACAGATCCCATACAGGTGGATGACCTGGGTGGTCCAGGGACATTTCTGCTGCCCCAGGCTTGGCTGCCTGCTACTATTCAAGGAAATATTAAGTCTTTCTTCAGTCCAAAAAATGTAAGGAATGTCACACCCTCAGTTTATTGACAGGACCTGAAGCTTTGCTGAGTCATGCAGCAAGACGTATTTCTAACATGTTCAGGCGAATCAACAGCAGAATATCTGAAAAAAGTACATTTATGAAATAGACTAATGAAAGTTATGCATGAACCTGATTTAAAATTTTATGACATTGCTAGTAAAATCTTTCCATATTTAGGGCCCATTCACAATTATGCATATAGCAGTGATGGCAAACCTATGGCACGCGTGCCACAGCTGGCACATAGAGCCCTCTCTGTGGGCACACGAGCTAAGTTGTCATATCGCTACCTGCCCCCAGCTGGACCTCAGATTTTTTTTTTTTTTATGCCTCTGCATCTCTGCACATCAATGTGTGTATCAGTACATAATGTCACACGATTTTGCCCTACACAGGGCCATGGTAATTTTGCCTTTGCTTGGCTTGTTACCTGGGGATCAGGGAGTGTCTCTGCTGTGGGGCCATGTTGTCTCCATTCGGCACACGGGGGGCCCCCAATGATTGACTCATGTGGCGTCATCGGTGCAGGATAGGGCCTCCCTTCTTGGGAGTTCTGCTCGTGGACTGGTGGAGCCACGCGCATGTGCCAGTGGACTTGGTACACATTGACTGTCGGGGAGGCGCCATGCACTCCAGGCTCGGTTGGTCCCAGAGATGCCTCCCCGCATGCGTGGTATTACCCTGAGCCGCACATGTGCGTGGGCATTCAGCACCCTATTTAGGTCACCAGGCAGGCTGCATCCACAGTGCTTTGCCCTGGAGGACACCATTGGGACATCAGTAGAATTTTACCAACAGGTAATTTCCATCTCCATCTTGGATGTAGGGCCCCATGGTCCACATACATAGTACACTGATTGCGTGAATCATGAAATGCACCAACACTCACGATGAAGAACCCCATTACTGTCAATGGCCCCGCCCACACCTGAGTGTTCTGTCATCTGAAAAAGCACAAAAAGATTTTTTTTGGGCATAATCGTACATTTTTGGTTCCTTTGAGCTCATTTAGAGGGATGATAAGTCCCATCCTCTGTACAGAGCTCCTGGCAGGTTTAATTCAGTGTTGGCACTTCAAAATAAATACGTTGGTTTTGTGTTGCAGTTTCGGCACTCGGGCTCAAAAGGCCATCACTGCATTATGGTAACATGCGGTAAAACATACATTTTAACCCATGCCAGCGCATGAACCATGGTGCATTGCCATGCAATTAATTTTGAATAGCACTACAAATGCACTATTACAATAGTGGGCAATGCATCCACAGTTTGGTGCACCACAATGCATATACCCTGCATTAGAAAAAGGCTCATGTTTGTTTTTATGTCCATTCAAAAAGAAGTATCAGTGCTTTTTTATTACAGTGATCCCTCTCTCTAGGCAAAAAGTACAAGTAGTATTTTGCCCCATATTCCTACATGTTGTGGAAAGCTAGCTACATGCAGAATGCCCTCCTCCCCCCACGGCCATGCGACAATGCAGATAGTAAGGGGATGGAGCTTATCTCTGGTTCCAAGCACTTTCCAAGCACTTGATGGTGCTTGTCTCAGGAAAATGCTTGGAGCCAGAAATAAGCTCAGTCTCCTTGCCAGCTAAGTTGTCGGAGGCCATGGAGAGAGGGGAAGGGGTGGGTTTTCCGGTTCAAACAACTAACTAACCCTCTACAGCCCATAGGGAAGATGAGACAAAGTACTACATGTACTCTGTCTCCTGGTTGAGGGAACACTGTATTAAAAAAAAAAAAAAGAAATTAGACTTCTTCTGTAGGGTGGACTGTTAGACAAATCAAAATGAAAGGGCTGCTTTTCACGGTGTATCATAATGCATTATAGCACACTGCATTACACAACAATAGGGTTCTATTTATGTGTGAATCCTTGGTGAAAAGTGTGTGAATCATGCTTGAAAACATTTATAAATATATCCTTTGGTGTGAATATACTTAAAGTAAAACTTTCATCAGAAAAACATGGAGGCTACAATTAACGACTTCTCCTTTTAAAAGCGCTAGATGCCCAGCTGTCAATCTCACCATACTATGACTCATTGACACAGAACAAGTATGCAGATAAGGATTTCTGATTTTGTTCTAGCTTTTGATATGCAGATTTATTCCAGGTCAGTGACTCAGAAAGTACTGGACCCAGAGGGTCAATACAACAGACAACTAACATTTTTAGCAAAGACAGCCCCCATGTTTCTCTCATCACAGGTTTACATTAAAAGTGATACTAAAGCCCCCCCCCCTTTTTTCTTCTTTAAAAATATTAAACATGTTATACTTACCTACTTGGGAAGTATACCAAAAAATGGTTTTGCACAGAGCAACCCGGATCTCGGGGTCCCTTGGCTGCGCTCCTGGCCCCTCCCTCCTATTGAGTGCCCCCACAGCAAGCAGGTTGCAATGGGGGCACCCGAACCGAGGCGCAGCTCCCTGTGTCCACTCAGACATGGAACTCGTGGGTTCTGCCCTGCCCCCTCTCTCTCCTGATTGGCTAACTGACTTTGAATGAAAGCAAGGGGAGCCAATGGCACCACTGCTGTGTCTCAGCCAATCAGGAGGGAGAGTCCGGGATGGCCGAGGCATTTGTGCAACATCGCTGGATAGAGATGGGCTCAGGTAAGTATTAGGGGGGCTGAGGGGGGCTGCTGCACACAGAAGGTTTTTTTATCTTAATGCATAGAATGTAATAAGATATAAAAACCTTCTGCCATTACAACCACTTTAAGGCTGGATTCATCCATTCATTCTGCATTGCACCCCAACACACCTCTCTCAACACACCTGCATTGTAGCCCACCATAATGCACAGTAATACACTGCTATCCATTGTAGTGCACTGCGCTGTTAAAAAAAAGTAGTGTGTGCACCAATTCAGTTGCATTAGACAGCCCACTCATATAAATGCTCTGCCTTAATGCAATATTTGTTAATACATGTGCATTAAATGCAATGCAAAGATGTAAATGGGCCCAAAAATTGAAATCCAGGTAGACTGAAAGTATTATATGTAATTATCAAATAATATATTAATAATTTATTATTAAATACTGTAGTATATAACCAGTATTGGTTACTTGGTGCCCTGAACATATATTGTGTTTCAATGTTACGATCTCATTTGATTTCCTTGTTACTCATATGCAACTTTATGAAAACTCTAACACTTAACATCTTTGAAACAAATATATATAGCTGGTATAAGCTTTAAACCTGCCTTCATGTTAGCTTATTTGGTGGAGTGGAAGAGGAGGGTCCAACAAATCTGGCTTTGCCGGTGCTACAGAGACAGCCAGTTAAGCATACTACATATAATTATAAAAATAAATCATTATAAATATAAATAAATATAATTAATAAAAATTTGATTTTTTTTTCTACATACTTACCTATAAAATCAATTTCTTTGAGTACATCAAGGGACATAGGGCAGGTTATATACATTACTATCTGGGTTATGCACCACCTATAGGTGAATAGACACTGGCCGACCAAACAAAAAACAGGAAGTCCTCCTCTATATAACCTCTACCATACATGAAGTACTTCAGTTTTGTAGCAAGCAATAAACTCCCAAAAAAGAGGGGAGGGGCTTTTGTGTCTCATGATGTACTCAAAGAAATGGATTTTACAGGTAAGTATGTAGAAAAAATCGAATTTTCTTTATCGTATATCACGGGACACAGAGCAGGCTATATGCATTACTATCTGGGATGTCCCAAAGCAATCCCTTTGAGGGGAGGGAGACACAATGCAAGAAAAAAAAAACACCATCAATCTTATATAGCAGCCTGTAACACACTATTGCCAAAAGCCAAATCCTCTGCTACTCTAACATCCACTTGATAACATTTTATGAAGGTATGTACTGAAGACCAGGTAGCAATAGTGGCAATAGTGTGTTACAGGCTGCTATATAAGATTGATGCTGTTTTTTTTTCTTGCATTGTGTCTCCCTCCCCTCAAAGGGATTGCTTTGGGACATCCCAGATAGTAATGCATATAGCCTGCTCTGTGTCCCGTGATATACGATAAAGAAAATTCGATTTTTTCTACATACTTACCTGTAAAATCCATTTCTTTGAGTACATCACGAGACACAAAAGCCCCTCCCCTCTTTTTTGGGAGTTTATTGCTTGCTACAAAACTGAAGTACTTCATGTATGGTAGAGGTTATATAGAGGGGGACTTCCTGTTTATTTGTTTGGTCGGCCAGTGTCTATTCACCTATAGGTGGTGCATAACCCAGATAGTAATGTATATAACCTGCCCTATGTCCCTTGATGTACTCAAAGAAATGCATTTTATAGGTAAGTATGTAGAAAAAAATCTAATTTTTAGTGCATTTTATATGTAGTATGCTTAACCAGCACTTTCTATGGCTAAATATGACTAAAGGGCGTTTAAAGGGTAGGATGTTACTGTATAGCTGGGCCACAGCTATGGAACTATTAGGCTACAGTCATTACAGTTATAGTTGAACTAAAGGGCTTCGTAACTTTTTACACCATAGACTTCACATTTCATCATTCATCCCTGACTGGCAAACTGCAGGAAAAAAACTGGTCTCTGTTTTGTCTCTATTGGGCATTATTATCTATTATTACTGCCACAGCTGATAAAACAGATCTGATCAAGTTTAAAGGCAAAAACTAAGCAATTTATAAAATTATGGAAAACAGCACTGTATGAACAGAATATATACAGTAACCATATACTCTTCAGTTATACAATACTGTGCAAAAGTTTTAGGCAGGTGTGAAGAAATGCTGTAAAGCAGGGATTTCCAACCCGCAGCCCGAGGGATGCATGCAGCCCCGGTGAGTTTAGCATGTAGCCCTGGCCTATCTGGAGGGAGCAGCAGCTTACATTGACAAGCCAGGCAAATGCACATCTGGAGGGATGTCTGGACTGTCATGTTTGCAATAGAGCTGTCACAGTGCGCAGGGGCGCCAGGTAATTGTGCTGACCCCCCAAAATCTAAAACTAATCAATATTTGGTGTGACTATCTTTTGGCTTGAAACCAGCATCAATTCTTACACTTGCACACTTTGTACACTTGCACAAAGTCAGGGATTTTGTAGGATTAGAGTAAGGTGTATGATTAACCAATTTTATCAAGCAGGTGCTAATGATCATCAATTTCATATGTAGGTTGAAACACAGTCATTAAATGAAACAGAAACAGCTGTGTAGAAGGCTTAAAACTGAGTGGCTAACAACAAAGCTCTGCTACTAAGGTGAGGTTGTAGAAGACAGTTTCATGTCACAGGTCATATACCATGGCAAGATTGAGCACACAAGGTAGTTATAATGCTACAGCAAGGTTTCTCCCAGGCAAAGATTCTCTGAAGAAGCACAAAGAAACGGGCAACGTTGAGGACTATAGACACAGTGGTTGGCCAAGGAAATTTAATGCAGCAGATGAAAGACAGATCATGTTCACTTCCCTTCAGCATTGGAAAATATCCAGCAATGCTATCAGCACAGAACTGTCAGGAACCAGGAGGACCCAGCTACACCCATCTACTGTCCAGAGACATCTGGTCAGAAGTGGTCTTCATGGAAGAATTGCAGCCAAAAAAAAAACATCCAACGTGGAAATAACTCTAAGTGACTCAATTATGCATGAAAACATAGCATCTAGGGTGCATTAAAATGGTAGCAGGTGCACTGGACTGATAAGTCAAAATGTAAAATATTTGGCTTTAGCAGGAGGCAGTTTGTTCACAAAGGGCTGAAGACCGTTACAATAATGAGTGTCTGCTGACAACAGTGAAGCATGGTGGAGGTTACTTCCAAGTTTGGGGCTGCATTTCTGCAAACGGAGTTGTAGATTTGGTGAGGATCAGTGGTGTCCTCAATGCTGAGAAATATAGACAGATACTTATCCATGATGCCATACCATCAGGGAGGTGTGTGATTGGCCTCAAATGTATTCTGTAATGGAACAACGACCCCAACCACGGCCCCTGGAAGTGATGGTTTGGCCCCCACAGAGCCCTGATCTCAACATCGAGTCTGTCTGAGATTGCATGAAGAGACAGAAGGATTTGAGGCAGCCTACATCCCCAGAAGATTTGTAGCTAGTTCTCCAAGATGTTTGGAACAGCCTACCCGCCGATTTCCTTCAGAAACTGTGTGGAAAGTGTACCTAGAAGAATTGATGCTGTTTTGGAGGCAAAGGGTGGTCACACCAAATATTGATTGGATTTGGATTTCTCTTCTGTTCAGTTACTAATTTTTCACTCAGTTTATTAATAGATAAAAATAAACTATTAACACTTCTATTTCTGAAAGCCTTCTTAACCACTTTAACACTGCTCACTGTGCTGCTACTGCGGCACAGTGGCTCGTTATCTTCTGGCGATGTAGACCTACGTCACCAGACATTCCCCTCTCTCGCCGCCGGAGGCTCGCTCCCACTGTATTCAGTCACAGCGGGAGTCGGGCCAGGGGAGGAGCGGCAGTGATCACTGCTGCTCTTCCCCGATCGTCGGGGATCGAGTGTGTAGATCCGCCCGCTTGTGTAAACAAAGTGGGCGGATCTCCTAAGTGACAGGCAGGGTCAGATTGCAGGATTCAGCATAGCTGAACCTGCGATCTGTGCCTATGTCACATAGTCCCCTCCCCCCACACATGTTAGTAAGCACCAGGCATACATTAACCCCTTGATCACCAATAAAAGATAACCCCTTCCCTGCCAGTGTCATTTTTACAGTAACAGTGCATATTTATAGCACTGATTACTATAGTAATGTCACTGTTACCCCCAAAAGTGTCAAAAATGTCAGTCAAGGGTCCGATCTGTCCGCCGCAATGTCGCAGTCCCGCAAAAAAATCGCAGATCGCCGCCAGATCGCCACCATTACTAGTTAAAAAAAAACAATAAAAATGACATAAATTTCCCGTAGATTGTAGCTGCGATAACTTTTGCGCAAACCAATCAAAATACGCTTATTGCGATTTTTTTTACCAAACATATGTAGCAGAAAACAAATTGGCCTAAAATGTTAAAACATTTTGATTTTTAATTTTTTTTGGGGGGGAATTTCTTATAAACAAATGTGAAAAATATTGTTATTTTTTCAAAATTGTCGCTCTTTTTTTGTTTATAGCGCAAAATTTGCACAGGTGATCATATACCACCAAAAGAAAGCTCTATTTGTGGGGGAAAAAAGTACGTCAATTTAATTTGGGTACAGCGTCGCACGACCGTGCAATTGTCCATTAAAGTAACGCAGTGCCGAATCGCAAAATATGGCCTGGTCAGGAATGGGGTAAAATCTTCCAGTCTTAAAGTGGTTAAAAATACGCTCATTGAGAATTTTTTTGTCAAAGACATGTAGCTAAATACATTTTGGCCTAAATATATGACAATAATTGAATATATTGGATATTTTTTAACTGTCATAGTAGAAAAATATTGTTATTTTTTCAAAATTGTCGCATGTTTTTATTAATATTGCAAAAAATAAAAATCGCAGAGATGATCAAATACCACCAAAAGAAATCCCTGTTTGTGGGAAAAAAGGACGTAAATTTTGTTTGGGTACGGCGTTGCATGACCGCGCAATTGTCAGTTAAAGTCACACAGTGCCAAATCGCAAAAAGTGTCCCAGACGTAAGACAGCAAAATCCTCCGGGGGTAAAGTGGTTAATTGACAGCCTTTTTTTACAGCACTTTATATTTATGTATGTATTTATGACTTATCTAACTCCCTTCCTTTCTGCTGTCAGTAATCTTTCCTTGGAATCTACTACAAAAGTGCCTATCATACCCCCACCAGCTTGGTGGGGAGACTCTGGGAGCCCGGCAGCATCTCAGCACTCAGACAAAACCACGGAGAACCATGGAGACCAATCAAGAAGGTGAGGAAGCTACTCTATGCTAAAATGAGACATAACCAATTCTATTCTCATTTCCTTTTTAACAATTTTTATGTAAAACACATTTCACCCTAAAGTGTAAGGCCATTTCATAAAGTAAAGTGCACTTACACTTTAAAGTAAACCTGCCATAAAGCTGGGCAATCCAACGTGAGCACATGATGAATAATTTATAACCAGCAGTTACCTGGTATCAAACCATCATATCAAAATGATCTGTGGATCTAGAGATACAGATAGCTGAGGTTATACTTCTTCAAATCTAATATACCCCTGTTCTATCCCATCCACCTATTAGTCTTTGATGTCCATTTTATTGTCATGGGCAGCTTTATTAGTCAATAGGGAGACCTTGAAGATAAAAGGAGGTAGTAGAAAGTTTGAGTTTTGTATAAAACTTAAATTGCTGTATCTTTTTTATTTACTTGTTGCTTTGAATTGTGCTTGCTTGGTTTGGAGTGTAAGATCTTGTAGGGGGGTTCAAGAAGACCTTTTTTTTATAACTGCATAGACCCCTGATCAAATTGTGTCCACCTCAGATGCATGCACCCCTGCATCCCACACTTGCGGTCTTTATAACCCACAGACAAAATCTTCTTGCTCCTGGCCATGCTCTTCAGACTTTTATGGGGCCATTATCTGAGGTAGAAGACACTTGCATAATGGCCATACTAGGGGTTTTGGAAATCGAATGCGCAGGCATCGCCAGCATCAAGTATATTTGGCTATATTATGTGAAGGTTCAGGAAAGTATACATCTAAAGCAGGGGAGGGAGGATTATTCTGATCAGGAAGCATAGGAGGTTAGGATAACTGTACCTTATGATTGAATTTTCAGTTTTTCTTTCAATATCTTTAATATTAATACAAGATGTACATAAAGTGAAGTGAAACATGGGTTTACTGGCCCTTTAACAGTATCCCAAATGTTTTTTTTCTGCAGGATCAAAGATAAGTTTCCTGGCACTCAGCCATCCAATCAGAGCCAAGAAGCTAATCTCAACTCCTCTGTAAGTCAGCATGCACTGAACTTTACTAAATTGCATTACTTTTATTATTTTATTTAATCTGTTACTTTATATGCCTTTTACTGTGCTTTATGGACATTTTACCATTTCTTATCAGTGTTTGCAGTGGAAGATTATTCATTACTAATATTACTTTGTACAATTATTTCCAAGAATCATTCCACTAAAATATACAACTGTGAGTGTTCAAAGGTATCCACATTTACAAAATTATCTGTAGAATCTAAATGTCTGCCATTCAGTACTGTCTGGGAAGATTATATTCTATCAGACACTGGGCCACGGCCAGGAGAAATTCTTAACTATTAAAGCCTAGTATACATTACTAGTTTTTATGTTCAACCCAGCGAGTTGAACAAAACAAAACTCACAGCTCAGGTCGGAGCTGCTGTACTAACAATGAAAAGAAGATGTACACCGCTCAGGTGGATCTATATCCACAATCAGCCATGGGTACTGGACCTTGGATCGCCACCGGATAACAGGAACATGAAGAGAAAGTGGCCGCACACCAAAACGATGACTTGATAGTAGCAAAGATTTATTTGTACAAATCTGGATACAAGGTACAACAGAATGGAAATGGTAGACGCGTTTCACACGACCAACAGCGTGCTTGTTCACGTGTACCTTGTATCCAGATTTGTACAAATAAATCTTTGCTACTATCAAGTCATCGGTTTGGTATGCGGCCACTTTCTCTTCATGTTCCTGCTGTACTAACAATCCAATGTTAGTACAGCGAACCCTCCCCTGCTCTGCCTATTGTGTTCTGACAGGGGGACAGCCCCCGCCAGAACACTCCAGTCAGAGCTTTCAGCAGCAGACCCTTTTTTGGTCATGACCCTGTGCAGCCGGCTTCTGTCGGACCGGCTGCCATACACACGGGCCAAATGTTGGCCGTATTCTATTGAAATAGCTGATGTCGCCCAACATTCGGCCCCTGTGTACTAGGCTTTAGTCAAGCAACTGTGTTTATTTTGAAAGACATTTTGGATACAGCATGGAGGGTATTTTTTTTTAATCTATCTGTATCCTTTTGAGATTACCCTTCATTTCCTGTCCTGTAGACACAACAGACAGTAAGAAGAAATCTCTCCAAGTGAAAGAAATCTCCCTTTTTTGTCACTGGAACACGTTTCCCCATTAAAAGACTTCCCCTCTATCAAAATGTTGGAGTTTTATTCACTGCCTGTGTTAGACACTGTGGTCCCCACTACAAATAGAGAAAGCAAATCTTCCCAGTGGGGTCATAGATAGCAATAAAACCTTTTAACCACTTGCCGACCGCCGCACGACTATTTACTGCGGCGGTCAGCCCCTCACAGGCAAAGGGCTACGTCGCTAGCCTGTGAGGCTCTAGGGAGCGAGCGCGTGCCGCCGAAGTCGCGCTCCCGCTCGGTCATGGACCCCCCGCGCGTGTGCCCTGTAGACCGATGTCCGCCGGGCACTCGCGATCATCCGTTACACCGGAAGAAAGGCAGGCGGCTAATGTAAACAAAGCCGCCTGTCATTCTTCCCTGTGTAAGAATGGAGATCATACGGTTCTACTATGTAGGACCGTTGATCTCTGTTCTTACATATCAAGCCACATCCAATCACAGTTAGAAACACTTAACCCCTCCCTCTCAAAAAAGTTAACCCCTTCACTGCCAGTGTCATTTTTACAGTAACAGTGCATATGTATAGCACTGATTACTTTAGTAATGTCACTGGTAACCCCAAAAGCGTCAAAAATTTCAGTCAAGGGTCCGATCTGTCCGCCGCAATGTCGCAGTCCCGCAAAAAAAAAATCGCAGATCGCCGACATTACTCGTTAAAAAAAAAACAACAAAAATGACAAAAATCATTCCCTTAGTTAAACGCAATAACTTTTGCGCAAACCAATCAAAATACGCTTTTTGCGATTTTTTTTTACCCAACATATGTAGCATAAAACAAATTGGCCTAAAATGTTAAAAAATTTAGATTTTTACATTTTTTGGGGGGAATTTCATATAAAAAAATGTGAAAAATATTGTTATTTTTGCAAAATTGATGCTCTTTCTTTTGTTTATAGCGCATGATCAAAAAATCGCACAGGTGATCAAATACCACCAAAAGAAAGCTCTGTTTGTGGGAAAAAAAGGACGTCAAATTCGTTTAGGTACAGCGTCGCACGACAGCGCAATTGTCTGTTAAAGTCACGCAGAGCCGAATCGCAAAATAGGCCCTGGTCAGGAAGGGGGTAAAATCTTCCGGGGCTTAAAGCTGAGTTCCGGGCACAGAAATGATTTTTTGATGAACATACCCCCGGGACAGTCAGGGCTAGCACATTCCACAATGGCTAGCCTCTGATCTGTCCCGGTTCGCACTTACCTTTTAGAAGAAATACTTACTTAGAAAATTTCTTCCACAGCGTTTCCATCTCTGTTGTGGGCAGCTGAAGCCGGCGCAGTCCTCTTCTCTGTCTTCTTCCGCGTCTTCGTGTCCCAGAATGCACTGCACCGGCCCCTCTCGTCATTTCCGGTGCGGCGTCGCCCGGAAATGACGAGCGGGGCCGGTGCCGTCGCATTGATTCCTGGGAGCTATGACGTTTAGCTCCCAGGAATCATCGCGAGGCAGGAAGTGATGGGGTGAGCCTCGGCGCTGGAGGAGGAAGCAGTCATAGGTGAGTATTTACGATCTTCAATAAAAAGGTGAGTAAACAAAAAAAATAAAAATAACTATCCAATTCCTTTTCAGGTGAGCTCTACCTAGCGGAGGGGCACAAAAAAAAAAAAAATCGTTTTTGTGCCCGGAACTCCGCTTTAAGTGGTTAAACAGGCCAATGGTAAAGCCAAACAAATGTCAGAGTCTGACATTTTAATGACAAAATTAGTCATTTGAATGACTGGAGCTCTCACTGGACTGTATATATGTGGATTCTCAGCTCAGGGGATTCTTCCCATTTCTAAGAGGTTGTAGAGTGTTGCAGAACCAGAATAAGTGTGCCCAGTGATAATCTGTATCCAGAGCCTCAATTTTACTTGTACATGAACAAAAAAACCTCAGGGGTTTCAACCCTTCCCCACTCTAAAGTTGCAGCTCCAGATACACTTAAGGTCAGAATATTTTCTCAGTTTAGCTCAGCTTTGTGAGTTTCATACACGTTTCCTATTCCGTTTCTTTCTGCCATATCAAGCAGGTCTTTCATCATGTCTTTGTTTGGCACTGCATCCACTTTAATTAAAGGACATGCAGAATTAAGGATTTAGGATTACGTGTTCCAAAAACACTAGGTCACCAATGACCAACTAAGTTTTCTAGTATTCTAAAACAATACTAAAATAAAATATAAATGATCTGGGCACGTAGACTGTGTCTCATATATGTATCCGTATATGTATGCATAAATAGAGTTTATCTCGAAACTATCTGATTTTATTTATATCTCCCCTATTTTTGCGAGATTTTATACAATGGCTAAAATCAGTACAATATAATATATATTTTAATTATGTAATCTTTTAGGTTAGTAGGTGACATATTCTTTAGTATGAATTGAACATGTGGTTGAATTCCAATACATAGTTCACTGTTTAAGTTTCTATTATGTTTTATGACTCCCATAAAGTATGTCTTGCTTATTTTATTGCGACTTGCCTAAAACTCTTGTTTCACTGCCCTTTATGTAGAATCTGAGTGAGAACTTGGAGCAAGATAAAGACTCCTTGAACCAGAAGATCACTGAGCTCCTTGAACATCTTGTACGGGCACAAAGTACCATCTGTGCCCTGGAAAAACTAAATGTAAGATCTTTTCTTTAGCTTCACGGGTTAGGAAAAGTACACTGCTCAAAAAAATTAAAGGAACACTTTTTAATCAGAGCATAGCATAAGTCAATTAAACTCCTGGGATATTGTTTTGGTCAGTTAAGTAGCAGAGGGGGTTGTTTATCAGTTTCAGCTGCTTTGGTTTTAATTAAACTAACAACAGGTGCACTAGATGGGCATCAATGAGACAACCTCCAAAACAGGAATGCTTTTACAGGTGGAGGCCACTGACATTTTTTTTTCCCTACTCATCTTTTCTGACTGTTTTTCACTGGTTTTGCATTTGGCTAGGGTCAGTGTCACTACTGGTAGCATGAGGCGATACCTGGAACCTATAGAGGTTGCACAGGTGGTCCAAATCCTCCAGGATGGCACATCAACACATGCCATTGCCAGAAGGTTTGCTGTGTCTCCCAGCACAGTCTTAAAAGCATGGAGGATATTCCAGGAGACAGGCAGTTACTCTAGGAGAGCTGGACAGGGCCGGGAGGAACAGGATGAGCACTGCCAGAGCCCTACAAAATGACTTCTAGCAGGCCACTGGTGTGAATGTCTCTGACAAAACAATCAGAAACAGACTTCATAAAGGGTGGCCTGAGGGCCTGACGTCCTCTAGTGGGCCCTGTGCTCACTGCCTGGCACCATGGAGCTCGATTGGATTTGCCATTGAACACCAGAATTGGCAGGTCTGCCACTGGCGCCCTGTGCTTTTCACAGGTGAGAGCAGGTTCAATCTGAGCACATGTGACAGACATGAAAAGGTCTGGAGAAGCCCCTGAGAATATTGTGCTGCCTGTAACATCGTTCAGCATGACCGGTTTGGTGGTGGGATAGTGATGGTCAGAGGAGGCATATTCCTGGAGGGACGCACAGACCTCTACAGGCTAGACAATGGCACCCTGACTGCTATTAGGTAACACAATGAAATCCTTGGACCCATTGTCAGATTCTATGCTGGTGCAGTGGGTCCTAAGTTCCTCCTGGTGCACAACAATGCCCGGCCTCATGTGGCGAGAGTATTCAGCCAGTTCCTAGAGGATGAAGGAATTGATACCATTGAATGGTCCCTACGCTCGCCTGACCTCAATCCAATAGTAAACCTCTGGGACATTATGTTTTGGTCCATCTGACGCAACCAGGTTGCACCTCAGTCTGTTCAGGAGCTCAGTGATGCCCTGGTCCAGATCTAGGTGGAAATACCCCAGGACACCATCCGTTATCTCATTAGGAGCATGCCCCGACTTTGTCAGGCATGCATACAAGCACGTGGGGGCCATACAGACTACTGAGTACCATTTTGAGTTGCTGCAATGAAATTTCAGCAAAATGGACTAGCCTGCTGCATCTTTTTTTCACTTTGATTCTCGGGGTGTCTTTGAATTCAGCCCTCTGTAGGTTGATCCTTTTAATTTCCATCAACTGATGTGGCATCCTTTCCTTCCTAAAACATTACCCAGTCCATATCAGTATAGATATCCAGAATAAGATTTTTCCCCATTGAGATATGATGTGTTTTCAAAGTGTTCCTTTAACCACTTGCCGACCGCCGCAAGTAAATATACTGCGGCGGTCAGCCCCGGCCAGGCAAAGTGACGTATATAAACGTCACTAGCTTGTGACCGGCTTGTGAGCCAATAGCGGGTGAGCGCGCGCCCGCTGAGGCGCGCCCGCCGCGGCTCGTTCACTAAGCAGTCAGTGCGTGTGACCGGCGGACCCCATGTCCGCCGGTCACTCGGCGATCGTCGGTAGAGAGGGAGAAAGGCAGGCGGCTAATGTAAACAAGCCGCCTGTCATTCTCCCCTGTGTAAAAATGGAGATCAGATGGTTCTACTATGTAGAACCGTTGATCTCTGTTTTTACAATAGTGGACATGTCCTATCACAGTTAGAAACACGCCCCTAGGACACACTTAACCCCTCCCTCTCCAATACAGTTAACCCCTTCCCTGCCAGTGTCATTTTTACAGTAACAGTGCATATGTATAGCACTGATTACTGCAGTAATGTCACTGGTAACCCCAAAAGTGTCAAAAATGTCAGTCAAGGGTCCGATCTGTCCGCCGCAATCCCGCAAAAAAATCGCAGATCGCCGCCATTACTCGTTAAAAAAAAAACCACCAAAAATGACAAAAATCTTTCCCTTTGTTAGTAAACGCGATAACTTTTGCGCAAAGCAATCAAAATATGCTTTTTGCGATTTTTTTTACCAAACATATGTAGCATAAAACAAATTGGCCGAAAATTTAAAAAAAGTTTGATTTTTACATTTTTTTTGGGGAATTTCATATAAAAAAATGTGAAAAATATTGTTATTTTTGCAAAATCTACACTTTTTTTATTTATAGCGCATGATCAAAAAATCGCACAGGTGATCAAATACCACCAAAAGAAAGCTCTGTTTGTAGGGAAAAAAGGACGTCAAATTCGTTTAGGTACAGCGTCGCATGACTGCGCAATTGTCCATTAAAATCACGCAGTAAAAAATCGCAAAAAAAACCCTGGTCAGGAAGGGGGTAAAATCTTCCGGGGCTTAAGTGGTTAATTTTTTTGAGCAGTGTGTATAAATTGTACCTAGATTTTCTTAAGTTTTTTTTACAATTACCTGTGTTAGGATACGGAGGTATTCTTTTCATTTGGTGATGAGATCCATTCTGGTGAAGTAAGGCAAGACACAATAATGTGTGGAATGAAAACTTTTTTAATATATATTGCACCATTGCACCCACAAAATGTCTCTTCTTCTGATGAATAGAGGAATACAAATGCTCACTCACCTTTTCTGGAGAAATCTTGCTCTCTCTCCAGTCTAGGTTACATAAAAAGGCAAGGCACATAGTCATGTGATTTCTCCCCAAGGGCAGGATCAGTGTTCAGAATGCCTGCTCCTGTAAAATATATAAATCTCCTGTACTGAAAAATTCCCTTTCTGTTCTATTTCAGCAGCCTATCAACACTATTATGTGCTTCCCAGACTTACTACCAATATAATCCTTGAATCAGTGGAGTGCCACTTATTTTTACTACTTAATTATTACCGCATGTATAAACATATTCAAAAAGAATAAATCAACTCCACCTGTCCAAAATTTTTAATAATCGAATCACTCTTCCTTCTCATTATACTTATATTCTGCTTCCGTACGTAGAAGTGTATCACAAGTGTTTCACTCCAATATACCACAGTATTGTTTCATCCTTCATCCAATATATGTGATATTAAACATAAATACAATACACCACGCTGGAAATTAAATATTCTTGTAAAGTCCAATCCAAGTTATTATTATGTATCCAAATGTGTTACCATTGGGGAGCTTTCCCTGAGACTCAACAGGAAGTAGGAGGAAATCTTCCAAAGTGAGGGAAAACACCGCTCTTTAGACAGTTATTCAAAAATAAAAAAGAAATTGCCCAATGAAAGATTTACCATAACCTCTTGTTCTGGGGAAAACCTTAAAACTTTGGATACAAAAAAGCTCAGTTAAATAATTAATAAAAATGTATTAAAGTGGCATCCATCCCTAAATTGTTACAAAAACACATGGAGGGCTACACCCGGCTAAGGGTTGCCCCCAAGAGAGGACGGGGGAATGGGATGTTTAAGATGCCTCAAGTGAAAATCATATAACAGCCAACAACTTTATTAAGCCCTTTGGGGCTTTTGGGGTCCTTTGTCTGGTTCCCTCTTCATATATGCATGTATATGATTATGTACCCTATCTGTTCTTGGTCTTCCAAGAAAGCATATTGTGAATCCTTGTTTATTACTTATTGCAACTCTTTCAGGTTTTAATATGTCTGTATATTTTTTGCACTGTTCTATGTGAATTTATTTAATAAAGACTTTTTATTATATCTCTTGCTTCACTACTAGTATACCTATAGTAACATAGGTATTTTCATACATATGATTTTCACTTGAGGCATCTTGAACATCCCATCCCCCCGTCCTCTCTTGGGGGCAACCCTTAGCCGGGTGTAGCCCTCCATGTGTTTTTCTTAAAACTTTGGATTTCCCATAATTTTCTATTTAAGTGACAATGATCACCAGTACACATAGAGGGACGAATCCCCCTATATGGATACAGACAGCAATAAAAACTACATAGAGCAAGGGTCTTCGAACTATGGCCCTCCAGCTGTTCAGGAACTACAATTCCCATCATGCCTAGTCATGTCTGTGAATGTCAGAGTTTTACAATGCCTCATGGGATGTGTAGTTCCGCAACAGCTGGAGGGCCGTAGTTTGAGGATCCCTGACATAGAGGATATAACCATCATCCAATTTATCCAAAACTAAAAAATACATTTTATACATAAACATATATATATATACACTATATTACCAAAAGTATTGGGACACCTGCCTTTACACGCACATGAACTTTAACCACTTAAGCCCCGGAAGATTTTACCCCCATTCCAACCAGGGGGTATTTTGCGATTCGGCACTGCGTGAGTTTAACGGACAATTGCGCGGTCGTGCAACGCTGTACCTAAACGAATTTGGCGTCCTTTTTTTCCCACAAACAGAGTTTTCTTTTGGTGGTATTTGATCACCTGTGCGATTTTTTGATCACGCGCTATAAACAAAAAAGAGCGTCAATTTTGCAAAAATAGCAATATTTTTCACATTTTTTTATATGAAATTCCCCCAAAAAAAAATGTAAAAATCAAAATTTTTTAACATTTTCGGCCAATTTGTTTTATGCTACCTATGTTTGGTAAAAAAAAAATCGCAAAAAGCGTATTTTGATTGGTTTGCGCAAAAGTTATCGCGTTTACTAACAAAGGGAAAGATTTTTGTCATTTTTGTTGTTTTTTTTTTTAACGCGTAATGGCGGCGATCTGCGATTTTTTTTGCAGTACTGCGACATTGCGGCGGACAGATCGGACCCTTGACTGACATTTTTGACACTTTTGGGGTTACCAGTGACATTTCTACAGTAATCAGTGCTATATATATATATGCACTGTTACTGTAAAAATACACTGGTAGTGAAGGGGTTAACTTTATTTGGGAGGGAGGGGCTGTGTGTGTCCCTAGGGGCGTGCTTTCTACTGTGATTGGCTGTGGCTTGAGCTTTAAGGACACTGATCAACGGATCTACATAGTAGATCCATGTGATCAGTGTCTTTACAGCGAGGAGAATGACAGGCAGCTTGTTTACACAAGCTGCCTGACATTCTCCCTCTCCCCCGCCGATCGCCGAGTGGCCGGCGGACATCGGGTCCGCTGGTCACACGCGCGGGGGGGGGTCCGTGACCACGCGGGAGCACACCTCCGGGGGCGCGCGCTCGCTCCCTAGACCCTCACAAGCAAGCAACGTAGCCCTACGTTAGTTTGCCTGTGAGGGGCTGACCGCCGACGTAGATAGTCGTGCGGCGGTCGGCAAGTGGTTAATGTTCCCAGTCTTAGTCCATAGGGTTCAATATTGAGTTAGCCACTTTTTGCAGCTATAACAGCTTCTGGGAATTCTGTCCACAAGGTTTAGGATCGTGTCTAGGAATGTTTGACCATTCTTCCAGAAGTGCATTTGTGAGGTCAGGCACTGGTGTGGACTAGAAGGCCTGGCTCGCAGTCTCCGCTCTAATTCATCCCAAAGGTGTTCTATTGGGTTGAGGGCAGGGCTCTGTGCAGGCCAGTCAAATTATTTTCCCCCTAAATTCGCTTATCCATGTCTTTTTGGACATTGCTTTGTGCACTGGTGGGCAGTCATGTTGGAACAAGAAAGGGGCCATCCCCCCAACTGTTCCCACAAAGTAAGGAGCATGAAATTGTCCAAAATGTCTTGGTATGCTGATGCCCTAAGAGTTCCATTCACTGGAACTAAGGGGCCAAGCCTAACCCCTGAAAAACAACCCCACACCATAATCCCCCCTCCACCAAATAATTTGGACCAGTGCGCAAAGCAAGGTCAAGACACGGATGAGCCAGTTTAGGGTGGAGGAACTTGACTGGCCTGCACAGAGTCCTGACCTCAACCTGATAAAACACCTTTGGGATGAATTAGAGCGGAGGCTGCGAGCCAGGCCTTCCCGTCCACATCAGTGCCTGACCTCACAAATGCGCTTTTGGAAGAATGGTCAAGTATTCCCATAGACACACTCCTAAACCTTGTGGACAGCCTTCCCAGAATAGTGGAAGTGATTAAAGCTGCAAAGGGTGGGCCAACTCAATATTGAACCTTACGGACTAAGACTGTGATTGTATTAAAGTTCATGTGTGTGTAAAGGCAGGCGTCCCAATACTTTTGGTACTATAGTGTGTGTGTGTGTATATATTTATATATATATATTACAGTATCTCAAAAAAGTAAGTACACCCCTCACATGTTTGTAAATATTTTATTATATTTTTTCATGTGACAACACTGAAGAAATTACACTTTGCTACAATATTGGCCTCTTGCACACGATACTCCTTTTTGAGCAGTACAGTTACATAGTTAGTGAGGTAACAAACAAAACAAAAGAACACAGTCCATCCAGTTCAACCTATGATGTGTGTGTGTGTGTCTACTGTTAACCACACATTGTATACCCCTGCATGTTGTGGTCTTTAAGGTGCCCATCTAATAGTTTTTTGAAACTATCAAAGATCCCTGCTGATACGACTGTTTGTCCAAGAGAATTCCAAATCCTTACTGCTCTTACAGTAAAGAACCCAAGGCGTATTTTAAGGTTAAACCGCCTTTCCTCTAGTTTTAGTGAGTGGCCACGCATCTTATTGTATTTCCTTTCTCTGAATAGGTTTTTCCATATGCTAGGGTTTCCAGTACAATATTTGTACATTGATATCATATCCCCCCTCAATCGTCTCTTCTCCAGAGAGAATAAGTTCAGTGCTTGTAGTCTTTCCTCATAGCCGATGTCCTCCATTCCTCTAATTATTTTTGTTGCCCTTCTCTGGACTTTCTCCAGTTCCAGCACATCCTTCCTGAGGACCGCTGCCCAGAACTGGACAGCATACTCCAGCTGTGGCCGGACCAGTGTCTTGTAGAATAATCTCTTTATTTCTGGAGTGAATCTCCTTTTTTATACATCCCAGTATTCTGTTGGCTTTGCTTGCAGCGGCTTGGCATTGCATGCCACTGCCAAGCCTGTTGTCTACCAGAACCCCCAGGTCCTTTTCCATCCTAGACTCATCCAGAGTCCCCCCCCCCCCCCCCTAGTGAGTAGCTTGCTTTCTGGTTTCTGGCACCCAGGTGCATTACTTTACATTTTCCAACATTAAACCTCATCTGCCATGTAGTTGCCCACCCCGTTATTTTGTTCAGGTCCGCTTGTAAGATTTCCACATCCTGCATAGAAGATATTGGCATGCTTAGTTTAGTATCATCCGCAAATACTGAGATTTTGCTCGATATCCCCTCCTCTAGATCATTTATAAATAAATTAAACAGGATTGGCCCCAGGACAGAACCCTGGGGGACCCCGCTTTCCACACCCGCCCAATCTGAGTACTCCTCATTAATTACCACCCTTTGCAACCTCCCCTGGAGCCAGTTCTCTATCCAGGTACTCACCTTATGGTCCATACCTACCTTCCTTAGTTTGTACAGTAAGCGTTTGTGGGGAACGGTGTCAAAGGCCTTTGCGAAGTCCAGGTACACCACATCCACAGGCTTACCTTTATCTAGGTGGCAGCTCACTTCATCATAGAAGGTTAATAGATTGGTTTGGCAAGAACGATTTTTCATGAATCCATGCTGATTACTACTAATAATACCATTTTCATTACTAAAGTCTTGTATGTGGTCCCTTAACATCCCCTCCAAAATCTTGCAGACTACAGATGTTAGGCTGACCGGCCTATAGTTACCCGGGATATATCTCGGCCCCTTTTTAAATATTGGTACCACGTTTGCTCTTTTCCAATCAGCTGGCACCATACCCGTCTGTAAACTATCCTTAAAGATCAAGAATAATGGTCTGGCAAACACCTGGCTGAGCTCTTTAAGAACCCTCGGGTGCAAGCCATCCGGTCCCGGTGATTTATTTATGTTAAGTTTCTCTAGTTTAGTTCTAAGTCTATCTTCTGTTAGCCATGGCGGTATTTCCTGAGGTGTGTTGTTTAATTTGGCCTTACAAGCTGGGTTAGTGTAGCCCCCCGATTCTTTTGTGAAGACTGAAGAGAAGAATTTATTTAACACTACCGCCTTTTCCCTGTCCTCTGTGGCCAAAACTCCCTTATCGTCTTTTATGGGGCCAATGTGTTCTGGCCTCGCTTTCTTACTGTTTATATACTTAAAGAATTTCTTGGGGTTCTTTTTACTCTCTTCCGCTATACAGTCAGGTCCATAAATATTGGGACATAGACACAATTCTAATCTTTTTGGCTCTATACGCTTCCACAATGGATTTGAAATGAAACAAACAAGATGTGCTTTAACTGCATACTTTCAGCTTTAATTTGAGGGTATTTACATTCAAATCAGGTGAAAGGTGTAGGAATTACAACAGTTTGTATATGTGCCTCCCACTTTTTAAGGGACCAAAAGTAATGGGATAATTGGCTGCTCAGCTGTTCCGTGGCCAGGTGTGTGTTATTCCATCATTATCCCATTTACAAGGAGCAGATAAAAGGTCCAGATTTCATTTCAAGTGTGCTATTTGCATTTGGAATCTGTTGCTGTCCTCTCTCAATATGAGATCCAAAGAGCTGTCACTATCAGTGAAGCAAGCCATCATTAGGCTGAAAAACAAAACAAACCCATCAGAGAAATAGCAAAAACATTAGGTGTGGCCAAATCAACTGTTTGAAACATCCTTAAAAAGAAAGAACGCACTGGTGAGCTCAGCAACATCAAAAGACCCGGAAGACCACGGAAAACAACTGTGGTGGATGACCGAATCATTTTTTCCCTGGTGAAGAAAACACCCTTCACAACAGTTGGCCAGATCAAGAACACTCTCCAGGAGGTAGGTGTATGTGTGTCAAAGTCAACAATCAAGAGAAGACTTTACCAGAGTGAATACAGAGGGTTCACCACAAGATGTAAACCATTGGTGAGCCTCAAAAAACAGGAAGGCCAGATTAGAGTTTGCCAAACAACATCTAAAAAAGTCTTCACAGTTCTGGAACATCATCCTATGGACAGATGAGACCAAGATCAACCTGTACCAGGGTGATGGGAAGAGAAGAGTATGGAGAAGGAAAGGAACTGCTCATGATCCAAAGCATACCACCTCATCAGTGAAGCATGGTGGTGGTAGGGTCATGGCGTGGGCATGTATGGCTGCCAATGGAACTGGTTCTCTTGTATTTATTGTGACTGCTGACAAAAGCAGCAGGATGAATTCTGAAGTGTTTCGTGCAATATTATCTGCTCATATTCAGCCAAATGCTTCAGAACTCATTGGACGGCGCTTCACAGTGCAAATGGACAATGACCCGAAGCATACTACGAAAGCAACCAAAGAGTTTTTTAAGGGAAAGAAGTGGAATGTTATGCAATGGCCAAGTCAATCACCTGACCTGAATCTGATTGAGCATGCATTTCACTTGCTGAAGACAAAACTGAAGGGAAAATGCCCCAAGAACAAGCAGGAACTGAAGACAGTTGCAGTAGAGGCCTGGCAGAGCATCACCAGGGATGAAACCCAGCATCTGGTGAGGTCTATGCATTCCAGACTTCAGGCTGTAATTGACTGCAAAGGATTTGCAACAAAGTATTAAAAAGTGAAAGTTTGATTTATGATTGTTAATCTGTCCCATTACTTTTGGTCCCTTAAAAAGTGGGAGGCACATATACAAACTGTTGTAATTCCTACACCGTTCACCTGATTTGGATGTAAATACCCTCAAATTAAAGCTGAAAGTCTGCAGTTAAAGCACATTGGGGTTGTTTCATTTCAAATCCATTGTGGTGGTGTATAGAGCCAAAAAGATTAGAATTGTGTCAATGTCCCAATATTTATGGACCTGACTGTATGTTTCTCGTGTTCTATTTTAGCCGCCCTGATTTCGTCTTTACATCTCTTATTACACTCTTTTAATGCTTGAATGCTGCCAATGACCCCTCAGCCTTGTATTTTTTGAAGGCCTTTCCTTTAGCATTAATATCAATTTTTATGTTGGAGTTTAGCCACCCAGGGTTTAGTTTTGCTCTTTTAAATTTATTTCCCTTTGGAATGCACTGGTCAATCCCTTTGTTAAGTATGCTTTTGAAGCACTCTTATTTTTCCTCCGTGTTCTTTTTTCCCAGGGTTTTATCCCATTTGATATTTTCTAGCAGAGAGCGCAGTTTTGGGAAATTGGCTCTTTTGAAATTCAGTGTCCTTATATTACCCTTGTGTTTCCTATTACTGTAATTAATACTGAAACTAATTGACCTATGGTCACTGTTTCCTAAGTTGTCCCGTATTTCTATATCCGTGAGCAGGTCTGTATTGTTGGTAATCAGTAGGTCAAGAATCAGTAGGTGCATTCACGTTCTGACCCATGAAATTGTCCTGCAAAACATTTAGGAACTGCCGAGCCTTGGCTGAATGCGCGGTTCCTTCTGCCCAGTCTATATCTGGATAATTAAAGTCCCCCATTATAATGACATTTCCCATCCTTGCTGCCAATCCTATCTGTAACATGAGGTCCGCCTCCCCCTCCTCCCTCAGGTTGGGGGGCCTATAGCATACGCCCAATATTACCTTCCCCACAGTTCTACCCATAGGGATTCTGCCTCATCCATAGCTCCATTATTAATATCATCCCTCATATTTACCTGTATACTGTTCTTAATATACAGACATACCCCTCCCCCTTTATTACCTTCTCTATCTCTGCGATAAAGGGAATACCCCTGAATGGTCGCCATCCAGTCATGAGAGCTGTCAAACCAAGTCTCTGTTATCCCCACAAAATCGAAGTCCTCCTCATACATCAGCAGCTCCAGCTCTCCCATCTTGTTAGCCAGGCTTCTGGCATTGGTATACAAGCCTCGTAATCGGTTTATCGGTGATAGGTTACAAATATCCTCATTTGATGTTTTTAGGCTGCTCTTGTGATTTTTCCCCATACCCCTCCTGGGTTTAGGAAACCAAACACCCTACCGCTAATGTCCCCATTTCTGCCCTCTGGATCTTGCTTTCTACTGGCTAATTCTACATCTGTACCCTCCCCCCCATTCCCTAGTTTAAAAGCCCCTCTAACTTTTCGGCCATCTTCTCACCCAGTACGGTTGCACCCTCCCCATTTAGGTGCAATCCGTCCCTACCATAGAGCTGGTGGCTTTTTTTGTTTTTTTCTGAGCTAAAATACAGCCCATTAATTGTAATATGCCTGTGCACACAGGCACATAAACAAGTGCTGTGCATTCTTCAGTAAAAACAAAATTAAAAAATCTGCATTTTTGGTCAGTAATTTAAGCCTCAATGCACGCAAATACACATGAATACAAGCAAATACAAGCAAGTGCATACAAAATAAAAAAAGTATGGAAAAAGTAGATGCTCAAACAGGAGTATTGTGTGCAAGAGGCCTTAATGGGCTGTATTTTTAGCAAAAAAAGAAAAAAGCAGTACTGAGCATTTTCAAGCTGCAGTGTGCAAGAGGCCATAAAGTAGTGACTGTACAGCTTGTATAACAGTGTAAATTTGCAGTTCACTCCAAATACCTTAACACACAGCCATTAATGTCTAAACCGCTGCCAAGAAAAATTAATACACCCCTAAGTGAAAATTTCCAAATTGAGCCAAAAGTGTCAATATTTTGTATGGCCACCATTATTTTCCAGCACTGCCTTAATCCTCTTGGGCTTGGAGTTTACCAGAGCTTCACAGGTTGCCACTGTAGTCCTCTTCCACTCCTCCATAACAACATCACGGAGTAAGTGGATGTTAGAGACCTTGCGCTCCTCCACCTTCCATTTGAGGATGCCCCACAGATGCTCAATAGGGTTTAGGTCTGGAGACATGCTTGGCCAGTCTATCGCCTTTACCCTCAGCTTCTTTAGCAAGGCAGTGGTCGTCTTGGAAGTCTGTTTGGGGTCGTTATGTTGGAATACTTCCCTGTGTCCCAGCACATTCATGGTATTCATGGTTCCCTAAAATGAACTGTAACTCCCCAGTGCTGGCAGCACTCATGCAGTCCCAGACTATGACACTTCCATCACCATGCTTGACTGTAGGCAAGACAAAATTTACTTTGTACTCCTCACCTGGTGGCCCCCACACACGCTTGACACCATCTGAACCAAATAGGTTTATCTTTGTCTCATCAGACCACAGGACATGGTTCCAGTAATCCATATCCTTAGTCTGCTTGTCTTCGTTAAACTGTTTGTGGGCTTCCTTGTGCACCATCTTTAGAAGAGGCTTCCTTCTGGGACGACAACCATGCAGACCAATTTGATGCAGTGTGCGGCGTTTGGTCTGAGCACTGACAGGCTGATCCTCCACCCCTTCAACATCTGCAGCAATGCTGGCAGCACTCATACGTCTATTTCCCAAAGACAACCTCTGGATATGACGCTGAGCATGTGCACTCAACTTCTTTGGTCAACCATGGCGAGGCCTGTTCTGAGTGGAACCTGTCCTGTTAAACCGCTGTATGGTCCTAGCCAATGTGTTGCAGCTCAGTTTCAGGATCTTGGCAATCTTCTTATAGCATAGGCCATCTTTATGTAGAGCAACAATTCTTTTTTTCCAGATCCTCAGAGAGTTCTTTGCCATGAGATGCCATGTTGAACCTCCAGTGACCAGTATGAGAGAGTGAGATCGATAACACCAAATTTAACACACCTGCTCCCCATTCACACCTGAGACCTTGTAATGCTAACGAGTTACATGACAACGGGGAGGGAAAATGGCTAATTGGGCCCAATTTGAACATTTTCACTTAGGGGTGTACTCACTTTTGTTGCCAGCGGTTTAGACATTAATGGCTGTGTGTTGAATTATTTTGAGGGGACAGCAAATTTACACTTAGTGTCTCAGCCCCCTACCTACCTCCGAGCACTGACCCTTGTTTCCACCCCCCTACCCAGCTCCCAGTACAGCCCCTTTTGGAGAATATAGGGCCAAGTATCATTTTATAGTATGGAATTTGGTAATGATAACAAGAAAAGTAATAAAATAGATCCCCGCAGCCAGCAGCAATAGACCCCCCATCCAGCAACAATAGACCCCCAGAAGCAACAATAGATCTCCCAGGAGCAAGCATCAATGGACTCTCCAGCAGCAAGCATCAATGGACCCCTCCCTAAACAGTAGATCCCTCCCAGCAACAATTAACCCCCAGTAACAAAAGATCCTCCACCAGCAACAATAGATTGGCTTGCAAAATATATCCCCTCCAGCAACAATAGATCCCCCCAGCCAGCATCAGTAGACCCTCCAGCACACCCGAGAACCCTTTGCCATGGCATACATTCAGTACTGGAGGTGCCGGAACTGCGTTTCCCCACGTTCCCGCTGAAAAAAAGCCCTATATATATAATACACACACACACACTATATTTTCAAAAGTATTGGGACGCCTGCCTTTACATACATAAAACACAGTTGTCCAGGAATCAGTCCAGTGAGCTAAATAGGATCTGTTAAATACCGATTTCTCAATTGCCTACATTTCAAATCTGTCTAGAAAGGTTCTACTAGATGAGAAATTTTACCAATCCTTTACCTTGTAGTCTGTGACCTGCTCCTGAAGAGTTTAAGAAGGTGGATACCCCCATACCCACCCCCCATTTCTCTTTCCTTTCTTTTTTCTCTATTCCTCCTTTTTATCTTCCTCCTCTTCTTTTTTCCTATTTTCCCCACTTTTCCTTGTCAGCTAACAAGGATTGTGTTTGACATAATATAACAAATCTATCTTTCCTCTCCTTTCTCTGGCAGAAACAAAAGACATTACAATTCTAACAATAAATTGCAAAATCCATACATTTGAAATCTATACCTCACCTAATTGATGCACTGCCTAAACCCTAAAGCTTCACTTACCCCATCCTCACAAGTCTTGAAAATACAATGTGGGGGCTGTGTAATGTAAAGGGGGCCAGAGGTGTGGGGGCTGTGTAATGTAAAGGGGGCCAGAGGTGCAGGGGTTGTGTAATGTAAAGGGGGCCAGAGGTGTGGGGGCTGTGTAATGTAAAGGGGGCCAGAGGTGTGGGGGCTGTGTAATGTAAAGGGGGCCAGAGGTGCAGGGGCTGTGTAATGTAAAGGGGTCCAGAGGTGCAGGGGCTGTGTAATGTAAAGGGGGCCAGAGGTGTGGGGGCTGTGTAATGTAAAGGGGGCCAGAGGTGTGGGGGCTGTGTAATTTATTAGCAGGTGAATGCAGCCTTCCATGCATTCATATACATTGAATACGGCCCTTAAGTGGAAAAAGGTTGCTGACCCCCTGTGTTAGGAGTTAGGTTTTTTGATTCATGGCTAACGGTGAGCTCAGGGCAAATATGCAGTAGGAATACAAATAATCAAAGTGTTTTGTCTGCCAAAAAATGTGCATTCTGAGCAGTCAGTCTTGTGATCCATCATCTCTGCCAGATTTAAATCCAGATCCTTGACCTCCACTGCAGCAATAGTACAGTTTGTTCCTGAACAGTGGTTAAAACACATCTCAACCTTCCCCTCCAGCCATATAAATACCCAAAATGTGACTGTGGATTTCTTATGGCTTAGGGGAATGCCCTAACCTGTGCTCTTTGGAAAATATTGAGAAATTACTATAGCCCATCCCATTTGTACTTGGGATTCCACCCAGAATAGGAAAATAGAACCTTTTGGGCTTCTATTACTGAAGTGGACCTTTTAGTAGCCAGGACAGTGTTTGGAGTTCCTGCACTGCATCACATGACCCACATTTTGAGAAAGTGATTAAAATGCCAAATTACACTTTTAAACGTTTACTTCCTAATACTACCCAATGGTTCTAAACTGTGCCTTTTTATAGAATCTGTTGGGAAAATAATAACTCAATTATAAACACACACACACACACCAAAATAAAATGTATAAAAAAGCACCATATATTTATTTGAGGGGGGGGGGCGGACCGAGTCGCAATGTGTGTGTTTATGGACACACACAGCAGGGCTCAAGAGCTCGCCCGCATGTGTGCCACCATAGGAAGCGAATGCCATTGCACAGAGCAGGTAAGCATAAACCTGGTTATTATTTTAATTTAAAAAATGAAGGTTTACAACCCCTTTAAATGTGGTCACTGCATTCCTTTTTGGCCTTTTTTCCTTTTATTTTTATCTGGTGATCCAGCCAGTAACACACTTCCTTCCTTGGGGTGTCTCCACTTGGGATGGAGGGGCAACAGAAACACTTTTGGACTGCAGCAATGTCAATCTGGGATGAGGGTTGTGTTACATGCACATAGATTTAGATGGACTAACTAACTGACTTGACTAACAAATTAGGGCTGAACACAAAAATGTATGATTATTTGGAGGGATTCTTAGAGTTTTAAGTCTGTAATATGTGTTTTATTCTGTGTAAAAAATCTCCTAATTAACCCCTAATCTAAAAATAACACTTAAAGCAGTATTAAAACCTAAAACAAAAATGTAATATATTGAGCTTACCAACCCTTAAATTGGTACTAAAGGGAAAACATTTTTACCGTAATACATTCCCTGCATTAAGATAAAAAATGTTCCAGTATTTATATTGGCCCCTCACCCTCTAAATACTTACCTGAGTCATCAATCGATCTAGCGCTGTGCCCGTCTGCAATGGCTCTCTCCTCTCTCACAGGATAGAGAGGCAGCAGTTGGAGGCATTGGCAGAGAACGGGGCAGAGCCATGCTGTTTGTGTCTATGGACACTTCTTTTGGTACCACATACTGTAGATCAATATGAATGCAAAAGCAGCTTAGGAGGACAAATACAGATCAGAAGGCGGTTAACTGTGGGTAAAATATAGGTAAAACTCTGAATAGTCTCTAATGCAATTCAAGTGGATCTCAAATACAAGAAGGATGCACCAAAATCAAGCTGCATTCATCCTTCGACATAGGCCCAATGCCCATCCTAAGACTGGCAGCTGCATATTAATTTGTTCTTGCAACTGAAGTGAATTAAGGCTCAAGCGCTAAATGCGCCTAGCGTTTAGGCGCGTTTAGCAGCATCAATCGTTTTTTCTGCTAGAACTCTGCTGCTCCTGGACACACTGGCAGTGTTTTTTGTTACTGGCTCTAAAAGCCCCTGTCACTAAACGCTGCTAAAAGCCTATGTGTGCATGGACAAATAGGCTAACATGCAGAGGAGTTAAGACGCAGGAAAGAAAAAATGCCCGACACCCCTAGGGGTAGCTGCAAAAACGTCCAGTGTGCATTAGGCCTTAAACATGCATGTTGCTTAAAATGGGGCTGATCTATAATACTGGATGGGAGGTGAAGTGGCTGCTGTGCCCAGTTACATTTCCATTCGAGTTCCACAGGTTAGCAAATAAATAGTATCTGTTTAGTTACTATGGGCCACATGTCCAACTTTACCTTTCTCCATTCTTATATATCCACCTCACTAGTGCTTTTTCTTTCTATTTTCCCATCATATTCCATCATATTAACAGGTAGCCTCCCTTCTTCGATATTTACCTGCTGATGTGTTGGATTCAGTGAAGGTTTTCCACCAAGGTCCTGATGGCAGCATACAAACAGAAGGCAATAAATGCCCATCATCATCATGTGCCATCACTACACAGATGAGTAATTTAGCCATCAGTAGTGGCAATCAGAAATATACTAAGGAAGAGAATACAGCGGAGTCTCAGTCTGCACCAGGAGTGACTGCTTTTAACCCTTGGAGTCCTAGAAGGCAAAAGTCCATTTCTGAACTTCACACACTGTACACCTCCAGTGAGAGTGAGTGCAGCTTGGAAGACACTCCACCTACCTGCAAACTCCTATCTCCTCGCTTTCCTAAACTTGGGGAGAGCTTTTCTGATGATTGGAAAGATGATCAGACGACTGATGTAAGAATATACAATTTATTTAATGGGTTGTACAGGCAAAATATATCTAAAAGAATATACTCTAGGTCAGGCCTGTACAGCTCAGCTTACACTTGAAGTATATTGCAACTTTGTCCTGACCATCACACCTAACTATATGGCAAAAAGAATATAGCTCCCCCTTTAAATTATTTAGTTGTGGTGTTATGGAAATAAAGAAGCCTCCAGAGAGACCACACCTTAACACCACTGAACACCTACAGGACAAATTTAAATGGCAATTGCAAGCCAAGTCTTTTCGGCCAACATCAGTACCTGACCTTACAAACTAACACACATTCCTACAGAGACACTCCAAAATCTTGTACAAAGACTCTCCAGTGGATTGAAGTCTGTTAAACCTCTTGCCAACTGCCCACCGTAGTATTACTGTGGCAGGGCGGCTCGGCTGCGCAAAATCCCACAGTACTACGTGATTTCGTGCACGAGGTCTCGGCGGCACGCGTGTGCGCCACCAGAGCCGCACCCCCGCAGTGTTTAGACACAGCGGGAGGCGGGAGGAGCGGCGGCGGTTGCCGCTGGTCTCCCGCAATCGTCAGATAAACTGACAGAAAACCCGTCTGCTTATGAAAACAAATCAGGCAAGTCTTCTGTCAGACAGGCAGGGAGAGATCAGAAATCTCATGTATACAGTAACAGTGCATAACATTTAGCACCGATTACTGTATTAATGTCACTGGTCCCCAAAAAGTGTAAAAAATGTCAGTTAGGGGCCCGATCTGTCCGCCGCAATGTCACAGCCCGGCTAAAAAATGCTGATCACCGCCATTACTAATAAAAACCAAAAAATAAATAGAAATTACAAAAATCTATCCTGTAGTTTGTAAAAGCTATAACTTTTGCGCAAACCAATTAAAATACACTTTTTGGGATTTTTTTTACCAAAAATATGTAGCAGAACACAAATTGGCTTAAACTAATAAAAAAAATTAGATTTTTTACATTTTTTATTGGGAATGTTTTCTAGCAAAAAATAAAAAATATGGCTTTTTTTTTCAAAATGGTCGTTTTTTTTGTTTATAGCGCAAAATCTAAAAACCGCAGAGGTGATCAAATACCACCAAAAGAAAGCTCTATTTGTGGGAAAAAAAGGGCATCAATTGTATTTGGGTACAGCATCGCACGACCACGCAATTTTTCGTTAGAGTAACGCAGTGCCAAATCGCAAAAAATAGCCTGGTCATTAGGGGGCAAATCCTTCCGGTCCAGAACTGGTTAAAGACAAGATTTGGTTTGGGGGGGGGGCAACTTAACTTTAATACCATTCGTTTTGGAATGAGATGTTCAAAAAAACTAGATAGATAGATGTGATAGTCAAGCCTTTACAAACTGTTTGCCATATAATGCATATGACTAACAAATCATGTAAAAATGCGAGACAAGTGGTTTCAGCTAAAAATTCTGTGAGGGAGGTTTTTGTTGCACACTGGGAAAGCACAAAACAGGAGCAGAGAGACAGATTATAAAACAAAATTTGTACAGGAACATGCCTTGATGCAATAATTCTTCCCTGTGCCACTCAAAGGTATCATTGTGCTAATATAAATTAGGCCCCTGGCACCTTGTCAGGTGTTCATATGTTTTAAAATGGTAGTAAGCTCTGAAACTACAAAAAATAAATAAATAAATATGTTCTCCCTGGAAGGTAAAGGTGTAATGTGCTAGTATGTATCGCATACAAGCACTTTATGGAAGACTTACTTTGAAACTAAGCCCTCCAGTGGCATGCTGTCACCACTGCAGAGGCTTCAACTTTCACCCGGTCTTCCTTCTGAGTTTGTGGGCTGCTTGAATGGCTGAGCCGCAATGACGTCACTCTCGTGCATGTGCGGGAGTCACGTCCGCAGCACAGAGCTCTGAAGGAACGGCATGGATATACCAACTGCTGCTCACAAGAACCCCTCCTAAATGGTACACGTTTAGGAGGTATTCACTTTACCTACAGGTAAGCTTTGTTAAAAAACTTACTTGTAGGTAAAAATCAGTTAGAAGGTGAAAACAGTTAGAAGGATAAATCTGTTGTAGATCTTGTATGATACTTCTGTTGAAGTATCATATGCCGCTTTTCCACTGCATGGAACCAAACCGTTCGGCTCGCTTTTGTGCTTTTCCACTGCTGGTACCGCATGGTATGGTGTAGGAACGGTTCGGTACGGTACGGCGGCGCTTTTCCACTGCATGGAACCGAACGGTACGGCTCTCAAAAACAGTACCACCTCGATTGTGGTTCCAACAGGTACCATACCCGGTACCATATCCCACAATCCTTTGCATGCAGTCACTACTAGCTACTGATTGGTCAGAGAATCCCACCCACCCCGTTGTTATCCCACCCACTTAACTTTAGTACTACTTTAGTGGAAAAGCAAACCATACCGTACCGTACCGAACCGTTCCAACACCGTACCATGCGGTACCAGCAGTGGAAAAGCAAATCGGGCCAAGCAGGGCCGAGTAGAGCTGAGCCGGTACTTGCAGTGGAAAAGTGCCAATAGTTGTCAGATCAGTATTGCAAGGGCTGAAAAAAAAAAAAAAGAATATGGTAAATCTCTTACTAAATGAGAGGCTACCTGATTTTCTCAAAGTAAAGTAAAGTAACAATCTGCATCATTGTGTTTTTAAATGACATGACTAATGTCCCCCTTTGTAATTTGCATTTCTACAGTACAAACTAGGAACAGTAAAGCCCTGGGAAGAATAACCAGATACCCTTTACATTTCTACAGTGCTTTCTTGTGGTTTTTGAACATGTTATTGGCAGGATAGTAATTGATGACTAGACCAGTCAAAAACACTCAACTTATAGTACAGCATCATGATAAAGTAAACAATATCTGTAATAGCTGCGGCGAATATTGCAATATTTTGTTAAAGTAGATGTTATGGAGCTTGGGGTGGAAGGTGCTTTAATGTTTTTTTTTTTTAAATATATATAAAATGCAGGTTTCTTTTCTTTACTAAATCTCAACAATATATCCCAACAGGGCTGTGATTCCAAAACAGAACAAAACCATACGGGAGCTTCAAAGTCTTCATTACCCAATCCTAGTCTCCTACCTGCCCATCGAACCCCTCAACGTAACCATCACTCCAGGACCAGCAGTACTGAAAGCTCTGGAGATGATCCGATCACAAGCTGGACAGATGCACCTTCGTATGAACCACCACTGGATTACAATTCTGCCCAAAAAATGTTTGATACCCTTTTAGGGTTGAAAAATTCTGACCCAAATATTGCTAAACCTGAAATCGCTGGTGGTTTTTTCTCTGTTGACGCTTCAAAGATTGATGGGCGTCTTATTAGAAGTGAAAAGTACTCAGAGAATCAAAAAAGCGTTGCTCCAAGAATTGACAAAAAACATATATCTTATGCAGAAGTAAACAAAGATTGTCTACACATTTCTGGCAAATGTTCTCAAAATGATAGCACCCACAGTCCTTTGCCCAGTCCTGCTAGTGGAGACAGCAAACTGCCCCCACTACCAACCAAAAGAACTTTGGTTCCAGGAAGTTCTGTCAATACTAGTCCAGCCCTGAGCCCGGTAGGAGAAGTTGGTTTTCGGCCAGTAGGGAAAAATGAAGGTTTAATCCATCATAAATCAGACTTTCTTATACCAACATGCTATCTGTCCTCATCCATGCAATCTACAGATCCTCTGATTCAACATCCTGATTCATTTATGCTCAGAAGCCCGTCAGGAACTGAGTTGGCTATGGGGAACTGGGAAATTAGCCAGAGTCATCATCAGGAAGGTCAGAGGGAGAGGAAGCCTCGAAAAGAGAGAACAGTGACTTTCAGCACAATTAACAACGATGGTCAGTCAAAGCAAAGTCTAGTGACAGCGAGATCAAAATTCATGTCCAGCAAGATTGCAGATCAAGGGCAAGAAGACAATACATCAATGGACTCAACCCTACTTTGAAGAGTTAAGGCTAGATCAATAAATGGACATTCGCAAGATTGTTTTGATCGTAAAGTTGGTGATAGAAACAAGAAATAATAAATGCTTTAAAATAGAACTATAGGCAAAAATGTTTTCATTTTGGATAGAGTAAGAGAAGATTATAACCCTTGTCAGATTTTTTATTTTTTTTTTGCAATCGTCCCATTGCGACAACTTCCCTTCTCTTCCTGTACCATAGTCCCACAGGAAGTTAGAGGAAATCCCCCTGCAAATTAAAAAGATAATATTTGGGGACCCCCTAGGTCACCAAAACTAGTGCCCTCTTTAGAAGATTTTCTGGGGACAACCCAAAATTTGGAATTTTCTTTTACTTTCAGTGAGAATGGTAAACAGGACAAATATAGAGGGTGAATCTCCTTTATGGCTCTTTCACACGGTCCGCCTCCGTAGGCAGACCTGAGCCGGCGGATGACAGCTCCGTCTCCGCTTGCAGTGCGGAGAGGGAGGTGTCACAGCCCCCGCTGCTCTCTATGGGGGATTGGATGAGAGCGGACTGCTTGTCCGCTCTCATCCGATCTGATCTGATCCCCAGGACGGATGGAAAATAGGGTTTCCATCCGTCTGGATTTCAGGGACAGGATCGGATGCGGATGGCAGCGGACATGTTACCGCTGACATCCGCTGCTCCATAGGGCTGAATGGGCATCCGATCAGATCCGCCTAAAAAACTGACAGGCGGATCTGTTCGGAACGCCGTGTGAAAGAGCCCTTATGGGGGCACAGACAGCAATAAAACCTGACAAGCATTCTGATTCCTTCTGCACTCTACCCAAAACTAAAAAAAAGAAAAAGTTTTACCTTTAATTATACTTTACCAATGTGTTGGTATTATTTGAATGTTCCTCACAATATAGCTTAATTTTGGTAGGTCAAACATCTCTAAGTTTGCTGCTGCGATTATTTTCAGTCAGATGTGGCTACGTGAACAAGGGTCAACAAATGAAATATATTTTGCTTCTATATACAACAAATACTTCATCATTCAGGAAGGATTAATGCAGTTCACAGTACGTATGCAGCGGACCGCCATGCACATCTGAAACTGGAATTAGAATAAGTTAATTTCATTATTTTTATTTAAATAAAATTATACTTTGCATGTGTGTTGGAAACATGGGTGTTGATTTACAAAAGGCAAATAACCTGTGAACTGCAAAGTGCTGTTGCTCTAGATTCGAGGGGAAGCTTCGATTTCTATCATCCAATCATGTGTAAGCAAAAATGCTGTTTTTTATTTTCCTTGCATGTGATTGAGTATTCTTTGCAAAGTGAAGCTTTACCTAGTTTACCAAGGCTCCATTTACACCTGAGCGTATCTATTTCAGGCGTTTTTTGCAGGGCTTTGGAGGCAGGCATTGACATTTAACAAAAACGCCTGTAATCTGCCACAAAATAAGCTCATGTACTTCTTTGAGCTTCAGGCAACAAGCTGCTCATATGTGAACAGGGGCCATTGAAATTAATAGGAGTTTTCTTGTTGGGCGTTTTGAGACTTCAGAGATGAGCGTTTTATGAGCTGAAAGATGCTCAGGTGTGAACAGGGCCTTAGCTCGGTAGAAAGTGCACTTGCAGTGTGCAGTATTTTTGCCTTTAGTAAATCAACCCCATTGTATCTGAGAAAAAAATGTATTGTGTGCTTCCTGCTTTGAATATTAATCTCACACATCTGGGCAAGTGGCAATGATTACTGAATATTATCGCTCTAATATATAATGGCAGTTGATGATGGCAATTTATGAGATCACATATACACCATATTGGCATGTGATGGGAGACAGGAATGCTATTAGTCAGTGTACAGTTGTTGGAGGGCCGGTTCACATTCCTGCGAGTGCGCCGATCGCATGTAATTCGGAGCGCACTGCTCCTTCATTACATGCGATCGGAGGTGCGGATGCGAATTCAGCCATACACTTTATATGACTGAATTTGCACTGTATCCAAACACGCACAGGACCCTTTTTTCCAGCCGCATCAGGATCGGATCGCACAGTGGTTCACACTTGTGCGATCCGATCCTGTGCGAACTGTCAGATCGCACTGCGATATGCGATCAAACTGGGGGTGTCGTTAACATTTCATTGACACCCCCTGCGTATCGCATATGGCAGTGTGAACTGCCAGGGGTGCGTTTGCGATGCGGGAACAGGCTGCGAATTCGCAGCCTTCCCGCATCGCACAAGTGTGAACCGGGACGGAATGTCTGTCTTCACCATTATAATAAGCACATACTGATGCAAATTAAGTTGACTTGTTGTTGTTAGTATTACTATTATATGATATGTGGTTTTATCTGTGTTTACGTTAGGTTATTGCATGAATAATAAAAAGTTCTTTTGTGTAATATATGAATAAACAGGTAGATTTAAAGGAAATTTGTCATTTGCGAAATACACAATCTGTACTTGCTCACCTTTCCTTTTAAAAATGCTAGTTGCATAGATGTCGTAGCAAAGATTTGGTTTTAATATCTATATCACTGACCCAGAGCTAATAAAGTGGTAAGCATTTCTCTTATGACAGGTATCCTTTAATTATCTCTAAAATAATAACTCCCTTAATATTGTAAGCTAATTTAATTTGTACATTAATAAAATTGAAAGCTCTTGCGGTCTTACAGTAGGAAATGATTAATGCTCTCATTCCATTTATTTGCAGAAATGGTAAAGCACAACTGGACATTTATTTTAAAGAGTTCCCTATAAAATCAAAAGTAGTTCTGGCTGCAATACACACATTCACTGTGGTGCTGTCCCCCCCCAGTAAATTAATTCCACTGCTTAGTGTCCTCAAACCCAGAAGACTGAGGACATAATGTGGGCACAGGGTGCCATGTGCTTATCCCCTGAGAGCGTGTCACTACTACACCCTACACTACGCTCATACCAATCAATCAGGTTTTTTTTTTTTACTTCAAAGTAAACAGTACAAAGGTAAGAAAGCTGAAAAGGGTTAGAGCCTCTATCAGATTTTTTCGATTGCAATCTGAGTCACTGTTTGGGGACACTATTGTCATTAGGATTCATACTAAGTACTGACTAAAGTTTTACTTCTTGACCTGTTAGCGCCGGTTCACATTGCAGCGACGCTACTTCGCACCGCGACCTCCGAGGTAGCGGTGCGAGCAGCGCGCCGCGACCTCGGAGCGGCCGCCACGGACTTTATAACATTGAAGTCTATGGCGGTCGCCTCCGGGTCGCCCCAAAGAAGCTCCAGACCCTTTTTCTAGGTCGGAGCGACTTGTGTCGCTCCTATTAGAACGGGTCCGCAGCTTCCCTATGGGAGGCGACCTGCGGCGACCTGTGAGGCGACCAGGTCGCCTCACAGGTCGCCCTAGTGTGAACCGGCACTTAAATGAACCATGCAAGGGTGTCAAACTGGCGAGCAGAACTACAAGTCCTATCATGCCTCTGCCTGTGGCAGTCATGCTTGTAAATATCAGCCTTGCAACACCTCATGGGGACTTGTAGTTCCGCAACAGCTGGAGGGACGCCAGTTTGACACCTGTGAAGGAGATCCCATAGTTATCAGTTTAACCTCTTCCCGACCACCCGTGGCCTTTTTACTGCTGCAGGAGAGCCACCCTACGTCGGTCACGCGCGGGAAGCTAGGGGGCATGCGCGCGCTGTCGGCGGCATGCTCCCGCCCCCACTCGGCAGAGAGGAAGCCGATGCACGGGTCAGGCAGCTCCGATTACCGCCTGACATCCGCGATTATTCCCCGCTGAGAGAGAAGAATGGTCAGTTGTTGTAAACACATCTGACCGTTCTTCTCCCTATAATGATCATAGAGCCCATGTGATCCTTCTATATAGGATCACATGTCTCTATGGTCATTTCAGAAGCCACGCCCCCCCCCACAGTTAGAATCACTCCCCTAGGCTCACATTTAACCCCTTGATCACCCACAGGGTTAACCCCTTCCCTGCCAATAGCATTATTACAGTAACAGTGCATATTTTTTAGCACTGGTTACTGTAGTAATGTCACTGGTACCCCCAAAAGTGTCAAAAATGTCAGTTAGGGGTCCGATCTGTCCGCCAAAAAAACAACCGCAGATCGCTGCCATTACTAGTTAAAAAAAAAAAAAAAAAAACAATAAAAAAAATGACATAAATCTTTCCAGTAGTTACTTTTGCACAAACAAATCAAAAATACGCTTATTGCGATTTTGTTTACCAAAAATATTTAGTAAACAAATTGGCCTAAAATGTTAAAAAATTTTGATTTTTAATTTTTTTTGAGAATGTCATATAGCAGAACGTGAAAAATATTGTTTTTTTCAAAATTGTCGCTCTTTTTTGTTTATAGCGCAAAAAATAAAAATCCCACAGGTGATCAAATACCACCAAAAGAAAGCTCTATTTGTGGGGGGAAAAAAAAGGACATCCATTTTATTTGGGTACAGCGTTGCACAACCACGCAATTGTCCGGAACGCAGTGCCGAATCGCAAAATAGGGCCTGGTCAGGAAGGGGGTAAAATCTTCCGGTTTTAAAGTGATTAAGAGTCAACAAGTTGATAATATAGATAAAGCGGTTAAAAGACAAATAGGCTGTTCACTTTGCAAGGGAAGTTTCCCTTAGCTTAAATGTGGTGAAAATTCACTTTGCAAAGAATACCCAATCACGTGCAAGGGACACAAGATTGGATAAAGGAAGTCAGCAGAGTTTCACCTCATTCACTAAGATAGGAAAAATTCCTCTGCAACATTAACAGTCTAGTTGCCTTTAGCAAAGGGGAGTTTTGAACAACTACTATTATGGGTGAGAAGGATTCTGGCTTCTCTAACTATTATGGGTTAGAGAAGGAGAAAAGAGAGTAGTAGTTGAGATTATGAAAAGAGATTGGGGTAGTGAGATTAAAAGTAGAGGTGCCCTGTGGCATCAAGCTGATCAGGTTGCATGTTGTTAAGTGCCATTTTCCTGTATAGGATTGCAGAGATTTCATGTTTCCTGAGTCAGATAGCATGCAGTAACCCTGTTGATATCCAATGTTGACTGAAGTGACCCAGGTAGAACACTACAATGTATCTTAGGACGGTCTGATATGTCTTACCACCTCCTGTAACCAACACTGGATACAACCAAACCTGTTTCCAATTCAGTTTTATTTATCTGGGAAAACAAAACAAGGAATAACACCAAGGACATGTCCGCTGTTTTTCCAGAGTCTGCAATCCATCGAATGTCTCACGTCCTATTACCAAATCCACTTCACTTACTCAAAAGCCTAGTAGACACAGGCCAAATGTTAGCCACTTCAATAGAAACCTGCTGAAAACGGTCTGCCGGCCGGTTACCGATCAATGCTCTCAGCCAATGGTTGAGAATGCTGATGTCAGGATACCAGAGGCAGGGGAAGGACTCTAGGACCCAGCATCCGTCAAGGTACCAATGGTAGGGAGAAGGACTCTAGGACCCTGCATCTTCACCAGCACGTCACATGGGCCTTTATAAGGAAGTATGCCAGTGGTTGAAGTTGCTGATTGATCTTCAGCTTGTTCCCTGCGTTCCTTGCTCCTGTGATCCTTAGTTACTGACCCGGCTTGTTCCTGACCTGTCTCTTTCCTGATCCAGTCCTCAACCCCGGCTTGTCTTACAGACACCCTCTGCCTGCTTCTTGTGTTTGATCTCGACTTCCCACCTGACTTTGTCTGCTCTGTGACCCACCTGACTCCTGATTCTGGCATGTACTGATTAGCTTTCTGACAGTGATTCTACAGACCTGTCATTCCTCACAGACGCCATCTGCCTGCAGCCTCTGCTCAATACATCAGCAGTATCCCTGAGCCCTCCTGCAAGAAACTCCGCCGGCGACCTGTGCTACTTTGTGCCCAACTCCTCCTGTCTTACCTCAAGGGAAGCCCTCTCTCCATTGGCCTCCAGCATCAGGTACCTGATAGCTGACCAGAGTGTTCTTGCCGGTGGGGGCGTCTCCCGGTCAGAACACAATAGCTCAGCAGGGGAGATCGCTGTACTAACATCAGATTATTAGTATATCGCCTCCAACCTGAGCTGTCAGGTTTTTGTCATTTAACTGGGCGGGTTGAAAAAAAACTAATGGTGTGTACTAGGCTTAAGGGTGCATTCACACTCACAAATGCACCCTGCTGGGGATCACATGCAAGAACTAGGGATCGACTGATTAGCGGAGGGCCGATATTCACTTTTGCCGATATATCAGTATCGGACCCGGAACTGGCCGATATTAGTGTATGTAATATTAGTGTATGTAAAATCCTAGCATCCAATTTATTAGTGTTTTATATAATGTCCAGTGTGTGTTTTTGTAATCTAATAGTGTGAAATACTTTCATTACATCGCCGCTCGGCCCTTCCGTGACCCCCAGCTGTCAGTGGGGGAAGAGAGAAGGACAGCAGAGCGGGAGATTAGCTGAGCCCAGAGTGGCGATGTAACTAATGGTATTTCACACTATTCTAATCTAATATCTGGCGTTTCTGTGTACACTGCAGAGGGGAGGGGTTGAGATCCTCCTCTGACAGCTATGAGAGGAGAAAACAGCACAGTGGGAGATTAGCGAGGAGAGCCCGGAGCAGCGATGTAATGAAGGGATTTCCCACTATTCTATTACAAAAACACACACACACTGGACATTATATAAAACACTAATAAAGTGGATTCTAGGATTTTAATGACACTAAACTAGGTTTACACTAAACTGGCGTTTCTGTGTACACTGCAGAGGGGAGGGGCTGAGATCCTCCTCTGACAGCTATGAGAGGAGAAAACAGCACAGTGGGAGATTAGCGAGGAGAGCCCGGAGCAGCGATGTAATGAAGGGATTTCCCACTATTCTATTACAAAAACACAAACACTGGACATTATATAAAACACTAATAAAGTGGATTCTAGGATTTTAATGACACTAAACTAGGTTTACACAACATTCCTGGCAGGCAGGGAGGGAAGGGAAGACCACACATTAGGGATGCACCGAAATGAAATTCTTGGCCGAAGCCGAATAATAATAAAATGTTTGGCCGAAGGCCGAATACCGAACGCGGTGTTTTGCATTTTTTCCATTTATTTTGCCAATTTTTTGTCCTCTCTCTTGTCCTCTCGTGTCTCTCTCTCTCTCTCTCTCTTGTCCTCTAACTCTCTCTCTCTCTTGTCCTCTCATGTCTCTCTCTCTCCCTAAATGTTACTGTAGGGAATGGGATTCAGTGCACACTGCAGCCTTGTACCATAGGGTTAATGTTAGTGACACTGTAGGGATTGGGAAGGATGCTGGGAATGGAAATCAGGAAGCATGCAGGCAGCCTTGTAAATTTTAATTGCAGATACAGGGCACTGGGCAGGTCAGGGTTAATGTGGTAACATCAATTACTCAGTGACAGTCAGTCAGTGTCAGTGTGGACTCGATCAGATTATACAGTGACAGACAGTCTCTCATAGTGTTGGTAGTAGGAGGCTGGAGGTGGACTAGTAGGAGCCTGGAAAGGAGCACAGCCGCATACATACATTACTCACTCGTGCACTGCAGCCCGCCCCACACATTCAGTGAGTCTTAAGCCCCGTACACACGTACCGATCGTCGGCATACAAACGTTCGTCTTTTCTCCCCGGGATGTCGGTGTCTGTTGAAAAGTGCAAAGACTGCCCAAGAATTTTGTCCGCCAACTACAGCCGACTGCAGACGTGATGTCATGTAATGGTTAACTTTCCCTGTGTTTTTTCTTTTCTGAGCATGCCCAGTCTTGCAAATCTGCGGTCTGTCGGCAGAATTCTGTACTGACTGGCGAACAATCGTCCGTTCTGGTGTCGGCATACAAAAATTTTCATGTTTGCAAGAAAGACTCTTGTCCGCAGAATGTGCGCAGACAGCTGTCGGAGGCACCATACTAACAAGCGTACAATCGGCAGATCTTTCGTCCGCCGACGTTTGTATGACGACGATCGGTACGTGTGTACGGGGCTTTACTCTCCTCCCTAGTTTTTTCAATGGCACATTCAGGAAGCCAATCACGCCGTGAGTAGCGGCACAGCGGAACCAATCAGGTGTGCAGGCACGCGTGATTGGTTCGCTGTGCAGCTAATCACGGCGTGATTGGCTTCCTGAATGTGCCATTGAAAAAACTAGGGAGGAGAGTAAGACTCACTGAATGTGTGGGGCGGGCTGCAGTGCACGAGTGAGTAATGTATGTATGCTCACCGCTGAAGTGTCCCGGCTTCCCCTGCCTAACACGGAAGTCTGTGAGTCCTCCTGTCCTCCTCCGAGTCCCTTCCCCCTGTAAATATCGTGACCTCGGCGATATGAATATCGCCTACGGCCACAGAACGATAGTCAATATCATATCGACTATCGTTCAGCCCTATTATTCGGCACAAAATTATTCGGCCTTTTGACTTATTCGGCCGAACACCGAAAGTGCTTTTTTTTTTTATTTTCGGCCGAATAATGTTCGGCCGCCGATTATTCGGTGCATCCCTACCACACATTACAGCTAAAAGACATACCCCACATGTTCAGTACCAGATTTGTGTCAAAAATTGTCTTTATTTTTCAAAACTTTAAAATGTACAAAATTTTGGTCCATATCGGTCGATATCGATACTAGAGTGACCAAAATATCGGTATCGGCCCTGAAAAAAAAAACATATCGGTCTATCCCTAGCAAGAACCCCAGCGGGGGTTCCTGTGATTAGCTGAAAGTAGGCATTAAAGCAAGGCAGTCTACATCCAGGGCCATTCAGTCATATGTAAGCGCAGCATGAGAGATTACATGCAAATAATTGCGATTAGCTGCGAAAGCCAGCAGCCTCCTATTGTTTTCAATAGGGTTGCCTACTTGCAGCTAATCGTGGGAACCCAGAGTGGGGTTCTTGCATAAAAACGCCAGCAGGGACAGTCGCAGGAGTGAATGCACCCTAAAGGGATTGCTCAAACTACTTACAACTTTGTTGCTACAAAATATTTTGTCAATTTTAGGACCCCATAAGCTGATAGCTAGCTTGCATACCAGTTTCTGATCGGTGAGCAAGGATTAAGCTGATGGCCCTAAAGCCTGCACCTTTACAAAGCAAGTCATAAATGGCAGCTCCCATATTTGTAATCTCTCAGTTTCACTTTAATGCATTAGACTCTATGGCTTTGGATATGTTAAAAAAAATCATTTTGAGTGAGATACGAGTAGAAAAACACTAGTTGTATGTAAGCAAATCATATGAATAAATTTAAAATCTTAACCATTATTAAAAAATAAATAACAAAAATGACAACCCACTAATTTAAACAGGGAAACTGTTTATTTCTTATTAAAAATATATTTTTTTGGAACCATCTAGAAAAAAATACATACAAAATTTTAATAAATGAAGAAAACTCTTTAAAATACAGGAACACTCCTCAACCTCTTCAAGTGTACATGCATCTCTTACTCCTTTAAAACCGCTTCCTGTCCAGTGTATGTACATAAATAATATAAAATACTTTTGTGCCGCTATGTAAACCTTAATACCTTCACCTGTTTTATCAATGAAGCGCAGCAATCATAAGTGAACCCAACCACTATTAATCAAATGAATTGTATGTAAATGGTGCACTTGTTCAAAATATAGCAAAAAATATATTACACCTGTTCATAATACATAAAAAAATAAATAAATGATGACATATCTATATATCTCTCATTAGTCCATGTCGTGACCACATCCAGTGCAGTGTTTCACTGGACTGCTTGATAAATATCACTTTGAAACACTGCACTGGATGTGGTCACAACATGCACTAATGAAAGATATATGGATATGTCAGAATTTGTTTTATGTATTACTTACAGGTGTAATATTTTTGCAAAATTTTGAACAAGCGCTTCATTAACATACAATTCATATATAACCAAACGTCCTCCCTGTGCTATGTAAATATTGCTAGATTATTTGCAGCTGTTCATCACCATGTGATATATTATGAACAAATAACACAGCGCAAAATAGTGAAAAAATAAATATTCACTCTCTATAAATCTTTTGTGCTCAAAATCAAGATTAATATTAGTGGAATGTTTTTATCAAACAGAATATTCCCCAAAAGATAAAATTCCAACCCAAATATTGACAAGCATGTGTCCGGTGAAATGTTTTGTGCAAAAATATATATTAAAAACACAAATAATTAAAATGTCCAAAATAAGCATGTGTTCAGTGAAGCAATATATTCTGTGCCCAGTGCGCTCTTCTAAATAAACGGTGTCAATCTGTGATTTCTCATCCAATCTGTTCTGATCCACACCCCACCTATGAATGCATTACCAGATGACGTGGACCCCTTAGCAGTACTGCATGTGGGTCAGTAAAACTTAAAACTGGTAAGTGTTTGGCACTTCTTAAGATTCTTCTTTGACAGTCACACAGGACTGGAGAGATATTAGAATTTTTATACTGGTCCCCCAATGGTCATCACTGTTCTCAGATGTGGTGGCATTAGTTTTCTTTTTTTAATCCAAGCACATTTTCTTATCCAAAAACCACTCTAAAAGCAGGTATAGTACTGGACCATAGGACTAGGGAATCTTGGCGCCATGATGGAGGAACCACATGTGCACCCGGATTTGCCGTCCTCTGTTACACACCCATTTCTCCTGAGGCAGCGGCAGCCGATTAGGCGCAACACTCGCCCGTGGGACGCGTCATAATTCCGGGTTAGGTGGTGTCGCTCAGTAAAGTGACGTCAAAGGGCGCTTCCGGTTCGTAAGTCAAATTTTATGCTAAGGGTCACGCTGATAGGCATATTTTATGTTAAGAGCAATGCTGATGGACACGTTTTGTTTTGCCCATCAGCGTACCCCTTAACATAAAATGTGCCCATCAGAGTACCCCCTAACATCAAATGTGCCCATCAGAATGCCCCTTATTTTATGTTAAGGGTCACGGTGATGGGCAAAATTTATGCTAAGGGTCACGCTGATGGGCATATTTTATGCTAAGGGTCACGCTGATGGGCATATTTTATGCTAAGGGTCATGCTGATGGGCATATTTTATGTTAAGGGGCACTCTAATGGGTATATTTTATGGTAAGAGCAACGCTGATGGACAAGTTTTGTTTTGCCCATCTTTCTGAGTCATAGCACAGACTTGAGATTCGGACCTCGGCCCAAAGAAAATTTTAGCGACCGGACCTCCTTGAATTTTTAATTAATTACCCAGTTTTAGATGAAAGGAATGAACTTCCATCTGTAAATGAGGTCAGTTTAACCTCTTAAAGACTAAGCCTTTTTCTGACACTTGTTGCTTACAAGTTTAAATCAGTATTTTTTGCAAGAAAATTACTTACAACCCCCAAACTTTATATTGTATATATACACATTTTCTTAGCAGAGACCCTAGAGAATAAAATGGTGATCGTTGCAATATTTTATGTCATACTGTATTTATGCAGTGGTCTTTCAAACGCAATTTTTTGGGAAAAAAATACACTTTAATTAATTTTTTTTAAAAAAACTAAACAGTAAAGTTAGCCCAATTTTCTTGTATAATATGAAAGATGATGTTACGCCGGGAATCATGAGAGAATCGTAATCTTCATTCTAAGCAAAAAAATTGTGATTCTCATTTTATCCAGAAACGTGCAGCTCTACACTACACTATTATACTGATTATACAAATGAAAACCCTTAAGTGATACTAAACATACTCTGTTTTATTTACATTGTCCCTTCTATTTTTGTATGTGGATGATGGCACTGTAATTATTTTCATAAAAAAAAAAAAAAAAAAAAAAAAAATCGAGGTACCTTTTTCCCAATCGATATACAGATGTCACATGATCCAGCACTTCCCCAGCCTGTCTGCAGGGACACATAAGCAGGGGGGAGCTTCTAGTCCTCTGCTGCTCATCACATGTTAAAAACAAAAAAGCCTTTCGAATTCATAGTAAAAATACATAAATAATATCAACAAACTGTTTTATTTGTCAATTAAATATATATCGGAAATTAAATCTTTATTCATTTTTGTGGAAATAACATGGTGTGGGCAGATTTCTACCACTCACAGGCTGTGTCACACTCCTCCAGCCTGTGTCATTTAGAATAAGAGAGGTGAAGCTTCCATTAATCTACACACTATGTCCAGCCCTTGTGATTAGGTGGTTAGTGGGCTCTCTAGGCTGCTGATAGGCTCACTAAAAATTGAGCATGTGCAGAGTTGCCACCACAGCTGCAGAACCCCTAGCCGAACTGGGAACATGGACAGAAGGTGAAGATAAGAGATCAGAAGGAGCAACCAGGTTTTTTTTGCAGAATACAGAAAATGAATCCCATAGTGACTGAGTGAGTATGAACAGCATGTAATACAGCATTTATTCATAGTTTTTTTATGATGTGGGTTTAATAACACTTTAAAGCAGAATTGTATTATAAAGTTTAAAAGCCTTGCCTTGTCCCATTGTCTGCGGATGCACACCTACAGTATGTATACATTTCTAAATAAATATGCATAGTTTAGAAAATATACCTCTTTAAAATTTTCAGTGACATCATACTTGCACTCCGTTGCCAGTCTTTATAGTGTTCCTGTTCTGTTGGAAAAGTCAGAACCACCTCATCTGCTACCTTTTTCTTATTTTATTGTATTTTATATATTATTTACTTACTTTATTGGGGGGGGGGGGGGGGGGTTATTCCAATTTTGGGCACAGTGGTGGGCAGGGCTGTGGACATACAGTCGCTGCATTCCAGTTGACAGCAATTGCAGTGATCACAGAAGGATGCAAGTGAACACCTATGCATCCCCTTGTGGGTAAACGTGGCTATTAATGGGTGTACGGTAAACAGGATCTTAGGGGGTAGGCCAAGACCGCAACTCCTAAAAAGGAGAAAAGTTCAATTCACAGTAAGTTGCTGAAAAAGGATGTGCAGGGGAAGTCAGAGAAGACAGCATAGCGGCTATTCAGACAAATGTCTTTATGCCAGTCCTTGCAGGAAAAAAGGTAAGGCTGGAGTTCAACCTGACATCTGTCATTAGTAAGTAACATGTTTCTTTATAGGTCCCCTTTCATACGGGGTGGAATTCAATTTGCTCAGCAGGGGATCTGTCTGGCTGAGTGGGTGGATGCCCCAGACAGAGCCTGCTCTGCTCTATGTATGGTCGGGAGTAAACAGACCGGCTGTCATTTTACACCCGACCGCCCTTTGATCCAATCTGCCTAGACAGAGGAGGACAGATCCCCCTCTGTTTTTTTTTTTTTTTTAGTGGACCTGATGGGAGGTAGGCTCGTCCTTAGGGATGCATGGAGCGTCCGATCAAGTCCGCCAGAAAAACTGATTGGCAGACCTGATTGGATCGCCCATGTGCAAGAGGCCTAACAATATCACCACTACATTTACAATTTAAAAACTATGCTTTTAGCCACTTCCTCTCTAGAACAATTTTTTCATTTTTTGCACACATCAAAAATCTGCATTTTTGGCCATAAAAGTACTTAAAATCCCAAGAACATTATATTTGTTCTGATAGCAGAGGCCTTGTAGAAAAAAAAACAAAAAAAAAAAAAACATATGGTATTTGAAATTTATGTTAAATATTTTTTTGGACCATTATTTATCGAATCTATATATATTTTCAGGAAAAAAACACTAACATTTATTGGACACAATTTGATCCCCAATTTTTTTGTACAAAATAAAAGATGAGGTACCCAAATGTATCAAATAGACAAACCTTAAATGCCTTAAAAATACAGAGAGAGCTCAGGAACCACAGGAGGAGGCAGAAGGAGAGGATAAGCATTTGCTGGGCATATAAAAGTGATCAGGCTGCTCTAGAGCCACCCAGATCATTTTTACCCAAAAGCCCAGAGCCTGCTGATAAAAAAAAAAAACAAAAAAAAAAAACAAAACAGGCTTACAGCTGTTACTATAGCTGTGAGCTTGTGTAGATGGTCCCCTCTTTGAAAAAGCCAGGCACATCCAAAGCGATGACCTAGGTAAACAAAATAAAATTAAATAAGACAAGAACTTTGTTTTCCAAAGAAAATGCAGCCACACAACTCCAGTATAGGTTTACCCATCATTAATGTATTACATGAAAAACTTCCCCCATGTTAGTACAATCTCAAATAGCGCAAATCTCCTGCCCCATCATCACTTCAGCCCAAGACACATTCTCTTTCTTCACTTCCACCAGTTCAATCTCTCTTCCAGGGCACTCCAGGTCCACATCCTTAAATGAAGCTTTGTGGAATAAGACAAATTCATATTCTCCAGAGGTAACCACCAGTCCTCGCCTCTTGCACATATCGCTAACCTTCAAGGGGCTATCAACTGCTAGGAGGTAAGTTAGATCACCAAGTGGAAAGCGGCAATTTCGGCTGCTGTATGCATGCATGTAAATACGTAATGCTTGGCTTCGGCAATCGGGCAGATGGCGGTAGAAAGCACAGGCTTTTAGGCAGTCAAGTTGGCGGACCAGACGAAAGAGCCTCACCCAGTTCTTCTCTAGGTAGGACCTATTTATATCAAGGGCCAAGCGTATTTCAGGAGCATTTCGAATCCTGTGGGGAAGTTGCAAAGCCCTGTGCATGGCATCCAGATTTCCTGTAGTATACAGTAAGATATAATATATTAAAGAGGTTGTAAACTCGTTCAGAAAATTTTTTTTTTTTTACAACCTGCAAGAGAAACACATAATGAGCTAGTATGCATCGCATACTAGCTCATTATGAAATACTTACCTTAGAACGAGCCCCCGCCGTGCCGCTCTCTTACCTGTATGATGGGCGACATGTTCAGTCGCCCGTCTTCCGGGATCGCGGCATCCGGCCATCTGATTGGCCGGAGCCGCTGTGACGTCACTCACGCGCGCGGGAGCCGACGGTCACGGCACGGGGCTCTGAAGGAACGGCACGATCAGCCGTTCCTTCAGAGCGCATGCGCCAGTGACGTCACTGGCTGCATTAAAGGTAAATATCTCCTAAACCGTACATGTTTAGGAGATATTTACAGTACCTATAGGTAAGCCTTATCATAGGCTTACCTATAGGTACAACTTCCTGAGGAGGGTTTACTTCCTCTTTAAAGCCAAATTTAAATGACAAATTGCAAGCAGGTGTACAGATAGAGCAATTTAGGCAACAGCAATCAGTAGGTTGCTAATGCTACTCCGCAAATCTTCTTGATAAGGACATATCCAGCAAAGAAAGGTGCCTGCATTTGGTGTGTTTGGCAATTCCTCTCGTTACAAAAAGGTAAAGAAGAGGGGATCCCAGATCACCAGTTTACTATTAAAAAGGAGTGGGATAGGCTGGTGCATTACAACTTACACTGCCTAAAATAAAGTTGAGATCAGGTGTGCTGTACTTCCTGTCTATATGCAGTTCAAGACTTTTATACCTTTAATCAGGGCTTGATAAATTTGCTTGGAATCTAGGAGCCAGCTTCTTTTTTTTTTTTACAACAAAGCTTTATTTTCAATGACAAAAATTACAGATCTTAAATGTACACATAAAGACGACTAGAGCCAAACATCATAGGCATTTACCTTGTGTAGATAATGAATATATTCTGATGTTGACACACCAGGTGTTTAATGCAATGTCATTTTTTTTTCACTTGACTTTTTGTGGCCATGAATATACCTTGTACTTTTGCGTGTGATGGGCAGCGGCTCGCTAGGGAAGGCCAGTGCAACAAGGTGGGGGCACAGCAAGGTGGGGTCGATAGGAGATCCAATGACCAAGAGTAACATATGCCACCTTAGGCCCCTCTAACACAGCCACCTACGCTCAGCAGAATCCGCTTTCTCAGCGGGAATCTCTCTGCTGAGCAGGCGGATGACAGGTCGTGTCCACTCTATGCAGACACAGCCCATTCGCCTCTATGGGTGGAAACAGACCGTCTGTCCATTTCCATCCGATGCCATCCAATCCGATTCACTGGACGGATTGAAAATAGAACCACCATCCGTCTGTTTTTAGCGAACAGGATCGGATGGCGGCGGGTTGCCACTCCATAGAGGAGACTGAAGGGTCTGATCAGGTCCGCCTGAAGAACTGACAGGCGGACCTGATCAGACAGCCTGTGTGAAAGGGGCCTTCGAGTGTGGCTGTGGCATGGCAAAGCAGGGAGATGATGAAAAATAAATTCAATTTTTAAAGAAAACGTAAAAAAAAAAAATATAAAAAAAAATAACCACACTCCCTTTTCACTTACCTTTTAAGCAAAGGGCGCCAGATGAAGCCTGCAAAAACTTTCATCTCTTCCCCTCTTGGGAAGGAGATGGACGGGCATTGAGAACAGGCAGGGGAAACAGCACCGTTAGTGACTGCGTGTCATACTCCCGGCCACCACAAGAGGGCGCCAGTTCCCCGTCGGAAGTGTCTCACTGAAGAAGGCTGAAAAGCCGCGGCCTCAATTAATCGGACAGCGAGGTAGTCCGCGCACTTGCGCGGGGGGCGCAAAGGGACAGAACACCTCCTGCAGTGCACCCCAAGCGCCAGGTCGCCAATTCTAGTCGCCAATGTGACCTGGCGCCCAGGGTTTGTCGAGCCCTGTCTTTAATTACTGCTAAATAGAAAGCCCAATCTGTAAGTCTAGTGGAAAAAAAAAAAAAAGGACATTTGCACTTGTGTTTTTTTTATGTCCAAAAGCTTTAGTTTAAAAAATTAAGAGCTGTAACTGACATGAGGTCAGTGGACAATGACTCCGAGATAGTGACAGACACACGGACATATTGAAGCCAAACCAAGATTAAATTCCATACCTGGAATTTCATGAAGTGGAAAAACTACTGACAACATCAAAACCATTACCTGGACAAAAAGAATAATTAAAGAAGTTCACCTTTGGGAACATGATAAATGCCTTGTACTGCTGCCCCCCACACATGGCAGCAGTACAGGGAGAAGTTCCCTGTACTAGCTGTCACTGTTTGAAAACAGAACAGCCATGCGGGGCTCCGCCCACAGAGCCGCATCATTCATACATACAGCTCTGTGTGTCTGAATGAACTTCAAGCCCCGACATCCTTAGCGGCTGTCGGCTTGTAGTTCTTATTGAAGCCAATACACTGACAGTGTGCAGGAGACCTGCATGGCACCAGCGATCTGCTGATCGTTGGTGCAAAGCTTTCAAGTCTACTACTACAAAAAAATAAATGCACATTTTTTTCACCTGCCAAAAAAATGTGCATTTATTTTTTATTTTTTAAAGTGAACTTATTCTTTAAAGTAGGTAAGTAAATATAGGCAAAACCTTTTTTTTTTCAATTTGGATATCGTAAGGGAGGGTATAAAGTACCCTATCATTGCAGAGATTTCCCTTCACTTCCTGTCTTATAGCCAAACAGGAAGTGAGAGGAAAACCCTCCAAATTAAGGGAATCTCTTGGGGACCCCATTGGAAGATTTCCCCCTATTACTTTTCTGGGGACAACCCAAAATTTGTGATTTTCTTTAAATTTTACTTTAATGATAATGGTAAACAGAACAAATAGAGAGGGTGAATCTCCTTAACAGGGACACAAACAGAAATAAAAACTGACTAGCATTCTTATCCTTTTCTAACAATCTTTCAGAAATGTTAAAACAACTGTCCCTGAGACACTTGCAGGGCTCGTTCACGCTAACTGTGGGGACCTGCGTTTTTCCACATTGGAAAACAATTGTTTTCTATGTCCCCTGTTCACACCACTTGTGTGATGTGTGCTGCGGTGCCGTGCCTAAAAATGTAGCATGTTTGCATTTCTCTACTGTGCACTGGAAGTCACCGCACAGAACAGAATGCACCACACTGTTTGCAGTGACATAAATAAAGTGTCCCTTTGAAAGAGTATCCCAGAAACCTGGAAATCAGGGGCATGCTATTAAAAGTAGGGATCGACCGACTATTGGTGGGGCCGATTATCGGAGGTCAATATTCACTTTTTGAAGTATCGGTATCAGCCACAAACTTGCCGATATGACCAATATTGCTTCAAGTGGTTGTACCGGAGTGATATCTGCAGTTACAGGCATCACCCTGGTACCCTTTTTTAGAGAAGACAGTCGGCTTTCTTGTAATAACAACCGATGTGCGTAAGCAGCCGCTCGGCTGTTATTACAAGTAGAAGAAGGGGACATTCCCTCCCCCCTCCCACTGCTTTACCAGGGTCCCACTGCTTTACCAGGGACACATACGCCGGCTGGCCGAAGACCTGAACAAAGCCAGAATCTGCTCTGATCAGGTCTCTAAAGTAGTAACATGGAAGTGATATCATGACATCACTTCCGGTTACTGAAGCCTTAAAGGCGCAAAATTTAAAAAAAAAAAAAAAAAAAAAAAAAAAACAGTATTCACAACAGCCAAACTTGGTGTTTTGAATGCTTTTAAGTGCAGAGGAGGGGTTTGGGGGTCTTCTAGAACCCAGATCCCTCCATAAAGAGTACCTGTCACTGCCTATTACTGTCACAAGGGATGTCTACATTCCTTGTGACAGCAATAAAAGTGAAAAAAAAAAAAAAAAAAAACTTTAAATGTGCAGAATATCGGCACCTAATATCAGCTATCAGCCTAAAGGGTGGCCAGAAAAATTGGTATTGGCCCTTAAAAAAAATGATGATAATTGGTTGATCACTACTTGTAAGCATACAAACATCTGGAAAGATGAAGATTGAACCTGGCGCCCTTGCCACTCACTACTGGTCAATTAAAAGTATGGATTTTTTTTTTTTTGCATCATCTAAATCTTAGTGGGCTGCTCTTATCTAAAACAATTTACTGCCCAGAGAACTCCACACCTCTTCTTGTGAAAACAAAGAAAATGCCCTTAGCAGGGGCTGAGATCTGTCAAAAAAGTTCTATCCCAACAGTATTGTCAGGATCCTCCCCCTTCCTTGTGTGTGTGACTGATACCAGCTCTAGACAGTAAGCAGGCTCCCAAGAGTTCAGCAGTGCTTTATTTGCTCATCCCCTCCTCCCCTTCAGGCTGCCTGATCGCTTCGCGTTCTTCTGTGAGAGATCAAGCAGTGACATGGACAAGCAGCAACATTTTAGCCGCCCTTTCTCAGAAGTGCTTTCCCTCTGCACAGCAGTGCAGGGAAGCGGCTGAAGAATATTTACTGCTTGTGTACTTAACAGTAGTTTCATTGGGCTGCAATTATCACAGCTTTCTATACTGTGTCATGTGCCTCTGTTTCTTGTTGGCAGCATGATGTCACATTGCCATGGGCACGTAGGCATATGACAAGCATGCATATTCCAGATTGTGCCTCAGATCTGCACCTGTTGGTAAAATGCGGCCACAGCTGAGAGCCAAAAGGAGGGGAGGATGAGGGAGAAGATTGCTCAAGATGTAACTGCCCCATTTAAACACTCAAATCCGGAGTAAACCATAACTTGGGCCTAGCCAGGACTTGGAATGCAGGCACAGCAAAAACAGAGCAACAGATTAAAAGGAAGAAAAGGCTTTGCTATGATGAGGGCAGTAAATACTATATATTTGTACTATCCCACACTTCTTCTTTAATGTAATGGGTGGTCTCAACTCAGGAAGTAAAGGACAAAGCGCTAGCTTCCTAGCTGAAGTAGGTATTTACGTATTAGTGTGCTCTCAGTTTTGGGGCCATCAAGGCACACTTGAAGAGGGCTTGAAAACATCTGCCTTGGATTTCCACATACCATGGACAGATAGCACACCTACCAACAATACATCGATATTTCAGTGAAGCCAGATTGTTTCTTTGGTAATCTGAAATCCTTACCCAAATCATACAGAAGAAGAAGAGCCTGAAATTCAGCTTGTCTAGGAAATTTTCCACCTCTGTTATAACATTCCATCAGCTCAGCAAAGGTTTCCCGCAACTGTGTTGAATGGAGGGTTTCACTATATTCTTCCAGTGGGAGGTCCCTCACCAGGTAAGGGGCACAAAGCAAGAAGCCGAGGCTTCCTTCAAGGACAGGAGCTCCTTCTGTACCACTTATCCTCTGCACTGTCAAGTCTTGCCTTATTGCTCGTAGCCGGTCAAACACAAAAGGGTAAGCCAAGGACAAAGATGTAGAATCTTGCTCATTAACTTCCTCCCAGAGTTCCATTATCAGATATTGAACCGTTTTGAGGAGAATTGAAGGAGGTCGCAGGTCTTTTGGTGAAGACAGTTCTTTCCCTGCAGCAGGGCGGCTGTACTCTTTAACAGTCCTACCAGGGTCAGCAATAGAATGGCCCCCATGTCTAAAACCTCTTCTCTGCAATTGTCTATTCTGCATTTCTAATGGATGAAGTCGTCTTTGCTGCTCTCGTTCTCGCCGCTCTCGTTCGGAACACATTTCGAGACATAAGCCAACAGGGGGAGGTGGAGACACATCCATATTTCTGGACTGCAATTTATGGTCATCTGGGGAAACAGTGAAAAAATAAAATGGCTGACTACGTGTAATCTGAACCTGTAAGAAAGTCAGGAGACATACAGAAATACACTATAATACCACCATGCTTTCCTCCTGCATAACTAAAAGGAAAAAAAGAATATGTCTCTATTGGTGTGAAGGCAACAATTACATATAGATTAACAAACCACAGATTTTTTAATTGGATAAAACAATGCTAAGAGCAGTAATGATGTACAACAAATAGTAACCTATAAAATCCAAATCAAATGTCAAAATAATAAAAATAAAATAAAACTTATTTAGATTGGTGGTTGTGGTTACAGCACTTTGCTTTAGTAAGAGGCCTGAAAGTATAGAAAGAATTTCTGAATCAGGCAGTCCCTTAATGAGGTGTCACCACGGCACCCTGGACTCTGTGTATTGTTGCAGAAAGTGGCACTGGATGTCTCCACATCAGCACCACTCTGTGTATCAAACAGAACCATTCCTGTAGAAATACTGAAGAGGACCAAAAGAGGACCAAAATCATCACATGACCAGCAAAAAAACATTTAAAATAAGAAAGTATAATATTAAAAAATCATAACATACCACCATACAAAATTTGTTAGTGAGTGGGGGGAAAAAAAAGCCCAAATTCATTCTTTCTAGTTTTAATAAGAGTTTGGTTACAGCCTCTGCCATGTATTTATTTTTGTCATTGTCCCAACTGGGATTTCCACTTCCAGGGTCATGTCAACAAAGAGAATGTCACCAGGACATGAAATTTGGAGAAATGATAACAATGGTGCCAACAGTAATCAAAACCCTGTGGCGTAACGCGTAGGGAAGGGGCATGAAGATGTCACGGCGTTTGGAGATCAAGGAATTGCGGTAACAAACATCTCAGGAGGCTCACTGGTTGATGGAATAATTGATATACTTAAAGTTCGGTGCACTCTGAGCACCAAACAAATATGAGTGTTTTATCTTGAGCTTTTTAGCAATAAAAATTGTTATTTTAACAATAAATCACTATGTATGGTGATTTTTTTTCAGGTTTATGCGGCTGAGTGGAGGAGGGACTAAGGAGGAAGCAGAATCGGTTATTCATATAACCGGAAAGACTACTTTAAGTCCCCGCCGTGGAAATGCGCAGTTAAACCATATTTCTTTGTATGGACATATATCCCAGGTGAGGGTACATCTGGTGAAGAGTAATACATGCTGAATGAAGTACATTTAACACTGCGTGGTGGAGAATAAGAGGACTGTTAAGAATTTCACATTATTGTGGACTTTACAGCACTCTTTTTGTTTTGTGCTATAACACAGCGACACAAAGGACTTTTTACACTAATATTGGGTGTCACCATATGTGCAGTTTTATATACTAATGTGTATGTAGCAAAGTTTCCAGGCCTATGGCCTGATGTGTGTCTGCCATTAGTACCGGTGATCTCTCCAGCCCATGTGAGCTGCGACCCTGGGTGTGACAACTGAAGCAGCGACAACTCCGGCATCTTTGTTTGTGGTTTTTATTGGAATTAGGGGGTGGGAGAAGGGAATGAGTGGGATACTCCTTGAGGCTTAAACTAAATACAATTGGGACTTTACTTCTAAAATGCCCGTGGGCGCTCCCTTGACACCAGCCGGCGCCAGCTAACGCTCACTGACACTGAGAACACTGTAGAACAGAGTAAGTACTGAATCCTCGACTTATAGTCCAGAAGATCCAAGACTGAGAACTGTAGAACTCCTGACACTGTTGTACTATGAGTCACTGAATACTTTCCCCCGCCTGGCACAGCTTGAGGTAGTATATAGTAGAACTCTGTATAGCTGTCACTTTAACTGGCACGCTCTGTGCAATTCAGGGCCCAAACTGCAGGTGCCCCCTTTGTAGCTTGAACTCTTCAGGGTCCACTGACTGAGTACCCCCTCTGTAGCTTCAGGGTCCTCAACCTAGGTACCCCCTTTACAGCTAGCTGACACTGGATCCCAGAACCTCTTCCGGAGTGGTCCCCTCTAACTTCAGGCAGACCCCCAGGAGTAAAATCCTCAGCACTCACGACCTGTGTAGGCCTTATTATAGGCTTACCTGTAGGTAAAAGTCACAAAAATCGGTATACTACCGCTTTAAGGTATATAAGAAAATTGTACAGGACACAGAATCTTATCACTGTGCAAATGCTGACATTGAGCCAGAACAGTCAAAAAAAAAAAGTATCTGCACCTTTTTTTTCTCCCCCGGCACAGTGGACCACAACACACGGAAGTGCGTTACTGTGCACTGCACTGCGACATAGGTGCGTAGTCTAAGTGTGTTGAGGTGCCATTTAAAACTAATAGCACTGCAACCAATGTAACATGCATTGTGGTAATGCATACATCACCATAATGTATAGGTTTGAAGCTAGCCCTATGCAAGCATGTACCTGTAGAGAAGAAACAGAATAGTTACCTCTTCTACTGCTCCAATTCAGAGAATTCATGTCCCGAAGTCCACTGGGAAAATTACATGGAGGAAGCAATGAGCCCTCAGGGGACCAAGGAAATCAACAGTCCCAAGGGAAACTGGAAAATTATTTGCATTAAATTCAGCAGTGCGGGCAGCAGGGAGGCAAGTATTCAGTTTCTTCTTTACAGGCATGTGCTTGCTTGAAAGTGTTAAATAATTTTAAAGGATTGCTTTAAATAAATTATTAAAAACACACTTATACTTTGATTTTAATAAGTGGGTTTGCATCCACTTTAAGGCCGGGTTCACACATGTGCGGCCGCGGGTTCCAGTGCGTTTCTGTTCACCGGTTCAGGTGCGAGTCAGGTCCACATTTCTGCCTGAATTTGCACCTAACTGCACCCAAAAACGCACAGGACCATTTTGGAATCCACACTGCGGCCGCCCCAGACATTTGTGAACCGGCTCCATTCAGAGCTGTTCACACTCACGTCATGCGAATTGGATGCGGTGAAAGGCAGACCTTCACTCCAAAATACATCTTTACCCCATTCCTCCCCTTTATTAACCACTTCCTGCCTGCCATATAGCAAAATGACAGCCGGGAAGTGATTGCTCTATCCTGACTGGCCGTCATATGACATCCAGCACAATAGACCGGGGAGCACGCAGAGTAGCGATCGGTGCTGCGGTGTGTCACTCTGACTCATCGCATCTCAGATCCCGGTAAAGAGCCTAATGACGTAGGCTCTTTACCATGTGACACAGCTGGTCACATAGTAAATAGAAAAAGCCATTGATCGGTTTTTCCTCAGTTCGTGCCTGATAGGCACGAGTAGAGGAGAGCCGATCGGCGGCTCTCCTGACAGGGGAGGGGGGGTCTGTGCTGGTAATCAGAGTATTGATTACCAGTGCAGACCCTTGGGGGGTGGCACTAGAGCCACCAGGGATTGCCCACCCATGGCCACCAGGGACTCAGGGACCCTTTCAGTGCCCTCCTCATTAGAGCTGCCCATGATTGCCATCCATCACCAATGCTGCACATCAGTGCTACCTATCAGTGCTGCATATTAGTGCCACCCGATCAGTGCAGGAAAACACTCTATTTACAAAATTTTATAACATAAAACTTTTTTTATTTGTGTAGCAAAAAAGAAAAAACCTTGCGGCGATCAAATACCACCAAAAGAAATCTCTATTTGTGGGGAAAAAATTACGTAAATTTGGTTTAGGTACAGCGTTGCATGACCGCACAATTGTCATTGAAAATGCAACGGCGCTAAAAGCTGAATATTGGCCTGGGCAGGAAGGGGGTAATAGTGACCTGTATTGAAGTGGATAATCTACAAAAGTGAAACTTTTTCTGAATTTAACCTTTTTTTCAATTTAGGTTTCACCCCACACTCTTTTACCATTCTCATCTAGACAAGAATGATGCCACCCTGCTCCTTCAGCCTCCTGGGATATCCACATCAGATATCCCAGGAGGCATCACAGTGCTGGAGGAAGGTGAACCCTCTATTAAATTTTATCATAGGTTGTCCATAATAAACATGCTTGTATGCCCAGCCAATCCAGCGTTGATCTGTTATAATCCACCACAGCACATTAGGTACTGCTCCACGGTCTTCATCGCTTTCATTATTAGAGATCAGTTGTCTCTCCCGGGTTCTTTCAGCTGTCCTCCCGATTATGAAAACAATGAGGATGGTGGCAGGAAACCAGGTGTAAAGCAGCGGATGATAACAGATCAATGTTGGGTTCGCTGGGTGTGCGCATATGTTTATTAACCACTTTACCACCGGAAGATTTTGCTGTCTTATGTCCAGGCCACTTTTTGCGGTTCGGCACTGTGCGAATTTAACTGACAATTGCGCGGTCATGTGACGAGGTACCCAAACGAAATTTACGTCCTTTTTTCCCCACAAACAGAGCTTTCTTTTGGTGGTATTTGATCACCTGTGTGATTTTTACTTTTTGCGCTATAAACAAAAAAAAGAGCGTAAATTTTGAAAAAATAACAATATTTTTCACATTTTTTTATATGAAATTCCCCCCCCCCACAAAAAAATGTAAAAATCAATTTTTTTTTAATTTTTGGCCAATTACTTTTCTGCTACCTATGTTTGGTAAAAAAAAAAAAATCACAATAAGCGTATTTTGATTGGTTTGCGTTTACTAACTAAGGGAAAGATTTCTGTCATTTTTGGTGTTTTTTTTTTTTTTTTAACGAGTAATGGCGGCGATCTGCGATTTTTTTTGCAGGACTGCGACATTGCGGCGGACAGATCAGACCCTTGACTGACATTTTTGACACTTTTGGGGGTACCAGTGACATTACTAAAGTAATCAGTGCTATAAATATGCACTGTTACTGTAAAAATTACTCTGGCAGGGAAGGGGTTAATTTTATTGGAGAGGGAGGGGTTAATGTATGCCTGGTGCTTACTGACATGTGTGGGGGGAGGTGACTGAGTGACACAGGGACAGATCGCATGTGCAGCTATGCTGAACTCTGCAATCTGTCACTGTCTGTCACTTAGGAGATAAACACAAGCGCGCCGCCCACAAGGGGAGGAGTCCAGCGACATGTCACTGTCGCTGGACGATAACTAACCACTTTGCCGCAGTAGAGCTCGAGTGAGCGGTCTGCAAGTGGTTAAAGGATGAGTCCAGATAAAAACGCTAAACCTGCTCTTTGCCACATTCTAAGACTATTCCATCGAACCCTCTAAAGCAAAAATCAACGTACTTACCTTTTCTACACCTGGTCCGGTCTCCAGCGACGGAAGCTCTGTGCGGGAGAGAACCCACAACGGCTGTGAAATTAATGAGAAGTGACGTCACCCATGGACTTACTATGGGGCTTCCATTGTCGAGTGCCTCTCCTGCAGCCGTGTCTATGGTAAAGCCGCCGCTGACCGCTCAGCGTGGGACCAGATCGAGTGTAGAAAAGGTAAGCACAGTGATTTTTGCTTTACAGGGTTAGATAGAATAGTTTTGGAATGTGGCACACAGCAGGTTTAGCGTTAGTTAGGTTTTGACTGGACTTATCCTTTAAGGAAACCCATCATAAAATATAAGGAAACTCCCTTGCTGTGACCAACAGTTCCCGCTGCTGCCTCTGAGCCTATGAGGGAGAGAGCTACTGCTCTCATGCACATCACTGGATCAAGATTGGGCTCAAGAAGTATGAGCCCTGGTTCACACCAGTGCGGCTTTGAAATTGTGTAATTTCAAAGCCGCAGATCAGTGCGATTTGCACCTACAATTTAATTGTGGCTTGCGACTTTGTCTAACAGAAGTCTAAGCAAGTGGCAATGAAATCAGAAAAAGGTAGCGACATTCATACACCGTTTCCTGGGAATAAATGCCTACACGTACCGCTAGCCATTGCGACTAACAGCTTGTAGTACTCACTGAACAAAGAGGGTGCTGGTGAGGGTTCTTGTAGTCCACTGATCTTCTTGCTCTTGGGTAACTGCCTGACTAGTCTGCAAGAGCCTGAGATTGAAGCTGATTGTGGATGCAATGCTCTGCAGGCTCCTTGGAAAGAAAAAAATAATAGATGCACATTTGTTTGCCTGCAAAAAATGTGCATTTATTTATTTTTTTGAAGGTGAACTTACCCTTTATTTGTTATTTAGAGAATGCATTAATGTGTTTGTTATCCCAACACTTCATATTCCTGATATGTGCCTGCTGTGCCATGGACTTGTATGAGAAAGTATCCTGTTCTCTTTGTATTGCTTCCTTTGTGTATAATCCCTGTGTTTCCTGCTAGTCCCCTTGCTTGCCTATTAAAAACTGACCATACTAAGCAGGAGAACACACTCTAGCTGTGCTGGGAACTCAGAATGTTCTCCTCTGATGATACGACTAGTCCTGACACACCCCAACTCACCTTTTCACTGGGAAGCTCAGTGTACTGCTGCTCCCCCCCCCCCCCGCTCTTTGGAAGCTGAGAATAGAGGCAATGTGATCACTAATAAAAAATAAAAAGCTAAAAACGGTATGTATATATATATATATATATATATATATATATGTTTTTTTTATATCAATACACAAATGTTTTGCATTTTATTTCTATATTACCATGAATGGGTTGTTCTACAAAGTGATCATTAACAAATGCTTTAAAGTGGATGTAAACCCTTACATCCGGGATCTCCAAACTACGGCTCTCCAGCTGTTGCGGAACTACATGTCCCATGAGGCATTGTAAAACTCTGACATTCACAGACTAGGCATGATGGGAATTGTAGTTCCTGAACAACTGGAGGGCCATAGTTTGGAGACCCCTGCCTTACATATACCCAATGAAGTGAACAGCCTCAGATGATACAAATCCCCCTACATAAGTTTTACTTGTGTATCTGCTGTCTTCAGCTTTCTCCACTCTTTAGAAAGTGCAGATCGTGTTACAAATCTTTTTTTCCCCCTCTTCCAGCAGTGGGTGTGGAGTCTGGAAACACAGAAAAAAGTCCAGGAGCTAATCCTTCAGACAGATCCCTAGAAAATCATAAACCCAAATACGGTAATGTCATGGCGGTGACCAGTTATAATCTTGCTATACCAAGGCTGCCGGACCCTTAACATGGGATGATGTCACAAACTGTTTATACTAAAAAAAGAAGGGTGGCGCTCACTGGTATATATGTATAGCTTGGCTCTATGGATAATCGCACAGCACCTCTAGGAGATTCGGGAGCTCCGGGACTGGTTTGGCAGATTTTATATGCTTATCTTTTACAATTGATTTCAATAAATTGTTATGATCATCCAGAGACACTCTCCAGTTTGTTATCCATAGAGCCAAGCTATACATATATACCAGTGAGCGCCACCCTTCTTTTTTAGTATAAACGGTGTGGAGTCTGGGCCTACACTGTGTGTGAGCTGATTGGAGGAAAGGGACACACACCTCCCTCCAAATAGGCAGAGGAATAAGGAAACTTGCAGAGCCGCAGTCAGAATAGACAAGCTCTCTGCTAATCTATTATCATGCTTCCACGCAAGAACTATTAGGTCTCATGCACACAGACCACAGTTTTCACACTTGTGCGATGACATACAAAGCATGTGATTTGCACCGCATTGCTCTGCAGATCACATGCAATGTCTGTGCAATGCAAATTAAATTGCATTGCATTGCATTTGCACCAAAATGGTGCAGCATCCTTTTTTTGTTTCGCAGTGGAATTGGATCGCATTGGGCGTCAACACCTATCCGATCCAAATCCTGCACCATTTGACAGTTTGCACTGCGAACCAATCTGGGGGTGTCACTAACTTTACATTGACACCCCCAGCGATTCACAGATCTCAGTGTGTGCAATGCGGGAACACGCACTGAATCGCAGGGCTTCCCGCATTGCACCAGTGTGAACTGGGTCTAGAATTGTAAACCGCCTTGCACTTTCCTGCCTCCAGAGAGCTCCGCTCAGCTGACCATACAAGTCAATATTTGCACGCAGCCAAACGCTTTCTGCAGCTACACCATGTGCGTGCGATGTGCATCCCTGCGTTGTGCCAGTTCCGTGGCATGCGCTGGTAAAAAAATAAAGCAGAGACCGTTGGCATATACAATCAGCCAACCACATACAGCCATTCACTTATATTGTCTGCTGTACATGGGCACAGGAAGGCGTCAGGACTCATGGAGACGGCCGTATACATGAGGCCTCCTTCTCTGAAGAAGGTAGTAGAGCAAAGTGTAGGGATATAAACCAGCAAACTGCATAGGACTGCGCTATTTTCTGAGCACTGTATTGGTGGCAGATTGGAAGCCATGCTCTCTGTGGTATTTACAGCAGAACCAAACACCTTTCCCACAATGCACCGCGCACACACCGGCCCGAGCTCACTTCCTCTCTGTAGCCATGCAGCTTGCTTACCGTGAGCTGTGTGCTTAGTGTCCGCCTTCCTGAGCGCTCTGTGAACGCCACGCCCCGCCCTGCTCATAGTCGGTGTGTTGGCGGTTGATATGGGGAAATCTCACTGAATGCCAGCACGGTCTCGGAATCCGCTTTCCAGCCTCGGAGCATGCGCAGTAGAGTTCCGGGCTGCCAGTACCTAGTAAAGCTGATAAAAGATAGACAGTTTCTTTGTGCGGTGTTCGTCTGCCAACTAAAAAATGTGCGCGTTTGATCCGTCCTATTGCTTTTCATTTATCCTTACACTTATCCTTGTGAGAGCAATACCTAGTGTATGAGAATTGTGACCACTGGGTGGCGCTCTCACATTGTATATACGTGAACCAAGTTGAAGACCAGGCATTTTCAGGCACTTTCTGTTTACATTGTTTTTTTTTTTTTTTGCTAGAAAATTCCTCCCAACATCATATATGTTTTTTTTTTTTTTTTTTTTTTTTTTAAAAGCAGAGGCCTTAGAGAATCATTTGGTGGGCTGTGCAATTTTTTTATGTCACATGCTGTTTGCGCATTGTTTTTTCCAACACAATTTTTGGGAAAAAAATATAACTTTTTTAACCACTTAAGCCCAGGAGGATTTTACCCCCTTCCTGACCAGGGCCTATTTTGCGATTCGGCGCTGCGTGATTTTAACGGACAATTGCGGGGTCGTGCGACACTGTACCTAAACGAATTTGACGTCCTTTTTTTCCCACAAACAGAGCTTTCTTTTAGTGGTATTTGATCACCTGTGCGATTTTTTGATCATGCGCTATAAACAAAAAAAGAGCATACATTTTGCAAAAATAACAATATTTTTCACATTTTTTATATGAAATTCCCCAAAAAAAAAATTTAAAATTTTTTTAACATTTTCGGCCAATTTGTTTTATGGTACATATGTTTGGTAAAAAAAACCGCAAAAAGCATATTTTGATTGGTTTGCGCAAAAGTTATTGCGTTTACTAACAAAGGGAAAGATTTTTGTAATTTTTGTTGTTTTTTTTTTTAACGAGTAATGGCGGCAATCTGCGATTTTTTTGCGGGACTGCGACATTGCGGCGGACAGATCGGACCCTTGACTGACATTTTTGACACTTTTGGGGTTACCAGTGACATTACTGCAGTAATCAGTGCTATACATATGCACTGTTACTGTAAAAATGACACTGGAAGGGAAGGACTTAACTGTATTGGAGAGGGAGGGGTTAAGTGTGTCCTAGGGGCGTGTTTCTAACTGTGATTGGCTGTGGCTACTAGTGTAAGAACAGAGATCAACGATCCTACATAGTAGAACCGTCTGATCTCCATTCTTACACAGGGAAGAATGACAGGCGGCTTTGTTTACATTAGCCGCCTGCCTTTCTAACGGTGTAACGGACGATCGCGAGTGCCCGGTGGACATCGGGTCCGCCGGTCACACGCGCAGGGGGGTCCGTGACCGCGCGGGAGCGCTCGCTCCCTAGAGCCTCATAGGCTAGCGACGTAGTACTACGTCGCTTTGCCTGTGAGGGGCTGACCGCCGCAGTAAATAGTCATGTGGCGGTCGGCAAGCGGTTCAATTTAATGCAAAAAAACAATTACATAACCCAATTTTTTTTGTAAAATATAAAAGATGATGTCATGCCATGTGTATAGTTACCAAATATGTCACGCTTTAAAATTGCGCACCCTCTAGCATTGGCGAAAACCGTCAGTTTTACTATCCATAGAAACTGGGGGAGCAATTAATTTGCCTCACCCCCCAATGGGAGCGTGACAGACTTTAGACAGTTGAAGTCCATAGCAACAACAGTTTGAAATATGTAAATGTAATTGGTTTAAAAATAAAAACGTGGTTATACCTGACCTGGCAAAAGCTACTGGTGCCTATTTAACCACTTGCTGACCACCCGCCGCAGTTTTACTGCAGCAGTCTGGCTTGGCTGCGCAAAACGACGTAGGGGTACATCGGTCGTGGGAGTGGTGCTGGGGGACGAGCAGTGCCATCCCGCTAGGCAACAGGGATGCAGATCCACAGGACTGGCGGCCGCGTTTACCGCTGTGCACCTGCGATCACTCCCCGCTGAGAGAGAAGGACGGTCAGCTGTTGTAAACACAGCTGACCATTGTTCTCTCTGTAATGATCACAGAGCGCCTTTGATCCTTCTATATAGGATCACAGGTCTCTATGATCATTTCACAAGTCCCTCCCCCATACAGTTAGAAAAAACTCCCCTAGGCTCACAACTAACCCTTTGATCACCCCTGGGTTAACCCCTTCCCTGTCAGTGTCATTATTACAGTAACAGTGCATATTTTTAGCATTGATTACTGTAGTAATCTCACTGGTCCCCCCAAAAGTGTGAAAAATGTCAGTTAGGGGTCTGATCTGTCCGCCACAATGTCTCAGTCTCGCTAAAAATCGCACATCACCGCCATTACCAGTAAAAATAAATAAATAAAAATGACATAAATCTTTTCCCCTAGTTAGTAGGCGTGATAACTTTTGCTCAAACCAATCAAAATACGCTTATTGCGATTTTTATTTACCTGAAATATGTAGCAGAACACAAATTGGCCCAAAACAGGGGTGTCCAAACTTTTTTCAAAGAGGGCCAGATTTGATGAAGTGAACATGCATGAGGGCAAACCATTTTGCCTGACCTTCTTCGGACCATTAAATAAATGCAAACGATCTATTTTATGCAAAGTTTATTGCAATCGGCATACTTTTCATTTCGTCACATGGATGACAAATCTAGACGGGTGTTAAAACTGAGATTTTACAATGTATTCATCTCAATTGGGAGCATGCGTGCTCCCTAAACAGTCACACAGGGGTTTTCCACATATAAGCGCTGATAGGAGGGACGGCAGGGGCAGCATGTAGAGAAATCACTATAGGGATAGACCGATATAGTTTTTTCAGGGCCGATACCGATATTTTGGCCATTGCATATCGGTATCGGCCGATATTTTATACACTTATAGTTTTGAAAAATAAAGACAATTTTTGACACAAATCTGGTACTGAACATGTTAATTTTGCTTAAATGCTTAATGGCTGGCTTGCTGCCACCCTGTGGTGGGTGGGTGGCTGGCTGGCACCCTGTGATGGGTGGCTGGCTTGCTGGCACCCTGTAGTGGGTGGCTGGCTGGCACCCTGTGGTGGATGGCTGGTACCCTGTGGTAGGTGGGTGGCTGGCACAGGGACTGTCGGTGGCTGGCTGGTACAGGGCCTGTGGGTGGCTGGCTGGTACAGTGCCTGTGGCTGGCTTGTACAGGGCCTGTGGGTGGCTGGCTGGTACAGGGCCTGTGGATGTGGGTGGCTGGCTAGCTCCGGGCTGCTGTTGTATGGCTGTGATACACTCCCGTGAGACTAGTCCCGACTCTAGACGAGGCTTTCCAAGGCGAGGGAGGCGGCCTAAGAAGGCAGAATGACGTCACAAAAATATCAGCAATATCGGCCAGTTCCGGGGCCAATACCGATATTTCAGGGAAAGTGCATATCGGCCCCCGATATATGTCGGCCTTGCCGATAATCGGTCTATTACTAAATCACATTCCTCCTTTTTCCTCCTGTAGCTGCAGGTGGAAAATAGAGGAGATTGGTTCCTCTGTATGCTGGCCCCGCCACTCCTATCCAGTTCACTTGTGTTCTGCTGTCTCTGGGCCCCTATGTGCTCCCCTGGCCCCCAGCCCCCACCCCCCCCCCCCACTGTGCTCCCTCCCCTCTCCTGCCGGCTGCAGGGTATGTGTCACAATAGAGAACCAGGAGGGGGTCGGTAAATATATAATTTACCAGCTCCTTCCATTTCTGAATGGACAGAGTCATAGTCAGTGACATTGTAAAAAAATAAAATAAAATGATAAAAAATAATACAAATAAAATACCAAAAAATAAAAACTACTGACCCCAGTGGGTGAACTTCCAGGATCGCAAAGGTTACACTTACGACCGGCCCTGGCATTCCGCCACCGTGGGGAGGCCCCAAGATGGCAGGAAGGGGGCCCACTGCAGAACTTGTGAAAGGGTCCCACTGCGGGACTGTAATAAATGGCGCCTCCATGAGAGTAAAGGGCCCCAGGATCAGTGGGAAGAGCCCCAGGCTTGAAGGGAAGGGCCCTGGCCAGGGGTCTGGGGGGCCCTTCATGGTTTCTTGCACCGGGGCCCTGAAGGTTCTAGTTACACCTCTGGGCTGAGTTATAGATATATAGTTCAGTTATATATGTGTAAGCATATAATAATATTTGGTTGAGTGTGAAATATTTGGTAAAGAAGAAAGAAAACGGTTATATGTGTAATATATTGAATTATAAGATCAAATAATAAAATTTTATTGCCAATAATAAAGGGCCGCGGCCAATTTCGATCCATTAAAATAGTTGTATAGTGTTTTTATTTTCAGTAGTTGTTATTATTGAAGTGTGGTATTACATAGTTAAAATTGGTACTAGCTACGATCCCATAGGCAACACTTTAAAAGCCTTTACAGGTTCCCACTTTAGATTTGCAGAGGAGGTCCGGTGCTAGAATTACTGGCCATACCCCAATGATCGCTGTTTGCACATATTTGCCTTTTGGACGCTAGCATAGGGGGGGTGGGGGCACTTTAATTTTTTTTACATTTTTAAAATGATTAATTTCTTTTTTTTTTTTTTTCACTTGCTTTGAATTTTTTTTTTTAATCACATTTACTTCAGTCAAAAGGAATGTAAACATCCCTTGTTACAGCAATAGGCATGTGACAGGTACTCTTTATGGAGGAATCTGGGGTCTATAAGACCCCAAATCCCTCCTTCGCACTTAAAAGCATTCAAAACACCAAGATCAGCGTTTTTAAAACTTTTGATTTTCAAAAAATGGCATTGTTGACATCCAGGTAACCCGGAAGTGATGTGATGTCATTGCTTCCAGGATACCATAGGGGAGACCCAATCAAAGCTGATTCTGGTTTTGTATGGGTCTTCAACTAGCCAGTGGAGATGTCGGCTAGCTGCTTGGGTCTCTCAGTGGGACAGGAGAGCCCAAGAGAGACGCTGGAGGGGGGGGGGGGGAGGTGTCCCCTTATACTGCTTGTAATGGCAATCGAGTGGCTAGTTAGCTGCTCTGATTGCTGTTACATGAGAGCCAACCGTCAGCTCTAAAAAAACTCAGCTGCAGGCATCACCTACGCGGTACAACCGCTTGAAGTCAGGTACAACCGCTTGAAGTCAAAGGGCGCACTAGGTGCGTGATTTGGCAGTCATGTGGTTAAACATGGTAGTCATTGGCAATGCTTCTGGGGCATGGTGCACTAAAAATGGCCAAAAACCAGTATAAGTTCCTTCCAGAAGTTTCATTTTCTGAATATTCATTCAATTTATAATGTTTAGTGAGGTTGACAACTGTTTTCAAGAAAAATCTAAGGAGCAGGTTGGAAATATTTTCTCAAATGAAATTTCCAAAGCTGACCATGCGCTGGTAGAGGTTTGAAAACATTTAAAATCTTGCCAAGACATTCAAAAATGCTGACAGAGATTTGACAAACGTCGGTCAAAAGCACTTAGTTTTGTTTTTATCAACTGCTAGGTTCATATTGTCAAAAGTTTTGGGACGCCTGCCTTTACACGCACATGAAGTTTAATGGCATCCCTGTCTTAGTCCATATGGGGTTCAATATTGAGTTGGCCCACCCTTTGCAGCTATAACAGATTCAACTCTTCTGGGAAGGCTGTCCACAAGGTTTAGCAGTGTGTCTATGGGAATGTTTAACCCTTCTTTCAGAAGCGCATTTGTGAGGTCAGGCACTGATGTTGGACAAGAAGGCCTGGCTCGCAGTCTCCACTATAATTCTTCCTAAAGGCGTTTTAACGGGTTGAGGTCAGGACTCTGTGCAAGCCAGTCAAGTTCCTCCACCTCAAACTCACTCATCCATGTCCTTATACAAAAAATGCCAATAAGTGTATATTTATTGGTTTGTGTGAAAGTTATACCGTCTACAAGTACAAACTATAGTATATATAATTCTTAAGGCCCTAAAATACCGGGCTAGTACAATTACCGCCCAAATGACCCCTTTGTGGAAAGTAGACAGTCTGAGGCATTTATTAAGAGGCATGGGGAGTTTTTTAACAATGCAATTTTTCTTCTCAATTTTTTGGAGATCGAAAATGAAGATATTAAATAAAAAAATTATCACCAGTTTTTTTTTTTTTTTTTACATACTGTCATTAGAGCAGTACAGCATCATCATATAACTGGTGTGGCATTGATCAGGGATACTGACTGATGACAGCAGTATGTAAAAAAAATAATTATAATTTTTTCCTAAATTTTTGAATTTTTTTTTTTAAAAGTGTTAACATTTTTTTTACATCCTGTCATCAAAGTAGTTCATTGTCATCATCACCAGTGACACTGTACCACTCTGGGGGGGGGGGGGGAATCAGGGATTTGTTTTCTTCTCTCGACAATGAGCAGTTGACAGGTAGAACACGATCGAGTCACTGCCTTGCCAACCCACAAGTTCTTCTCCCTCGGAGTGGCAGAGCTGTGCAGGGAAGCGATGGGCGATGGGCTCAGTCATATTGGCTGCCTGAGCTCTGAGGCTGGGAAGCTGTCCATCCAATCCCTGCCCCACAGCCTGCCCCTTGTTTACTAGTGGCTGTGGGGTGGGAAATTCTGCCGCCTATGTTTAGTCGCTGGCTTTAATGGCTTTCAGTCTGGATAGCTTGGGCAGGTTCAGGCTTCTGTCCGAATGAGTTCATCCTCACCACGCACTGTGCCGATCCCCACTGGCCCTCCTCTCAAGTCCTCCCAAGGAGCATTAAAATGACATCACATGAAATGAACACAAAAGGAGGGTGGGGGCAGAACAAGTAGATCAGCTGCAGAAGGTTTCCTGCACTGTGCTGCATCAGTAAACACCCTGAGCCCTCCCCCTGTTGTGTGCCCTCCTGAGCCCCCCTGTGGTGTGCCCTCCTGTATTGTGCCCTTCTGAGGTTCCCTTTACCATGTCCTTCTGAGCCCCAATGTGGTGTGCCCTTTTGTGCCCCCCTGATCCCTCCTGTGCCATGCCCTCCTGACACCTTAGTACCGTGCTTCTTGACTTCCGAGTACTGTGTTCTCCTAACCTCCTATTAATGTGCTCTCCTGACCTCCCTGTATTGGGCACCCCTGATCTCCCTGTAGGCTGCCCTGCTGACCCCCTGTCCTTTGCCGTGCTGACACCCTGTTCTCTGCCCCACTTTTCCCTGTACACTGCCCTAACTACTGCTGATCTCTGTACTCTGCCCTACCTATTGCTGACCTCTGTACACCAGTGTTAATTTTGACATCAAATTTCAATTTAGTTTTAGTTATAGTCTTTTGACTAAAATGCCATTTTAGTTTTAGTTGTATTTTAGTCTTTTAACTAAAATGCCATTTAAGTTTTAGTCAAATTTTAGTCATCTGAGTTGTTTTAATTTTAGTCGTATTTTAGTCGAGCAAAATCTCCAGTACATTTTAGTTGACTAAAATGTTATTGGTTTAGTTACATTTTAATGCTTTATTTCTATAGAACTGCCAAACATTATATAGTCCTGGAGTAAAAATCTAATAACATGTTTATTATATATGGTATTAAGGTTTGAACATGCCCTACAGACACAGATTTAGCCGTTGTGATATATATTCAATTTAATTTCAGTCATAGTTTTTGTTGTATTTTAGTCTTTTGATTAAAATGTCTTTTTAGTTTTAGTCGTATTTTAGTCATCTGAATTGGTTTAGTTTTAGTCGTATTTTAGTCATCTGAATTGGTTTTGTTTTAGTCGTATTTTAGTAGACTAAATAGTATTAATTTAGTCGACGAAAATATTTTAGTTGATGAAATTAACACTGCTGTACAATGCCTTATCTACTGTTGACCCCTGGACACTGCCTTACCTACTTCTGACTCCCGGACACTGCCTTACCTACTACTGATCTCCATACACTGCCCTACCTACTACAAACCCCCAGACACTGCCCTACCTACTACTGACCTCTATACACTGCCCTCCGTACACTGCCCTACCTACTACTAACCCTCGGACACTGCCCTACCTACTACTGACCTCTATACACTGCCCTACCTACTACTAACACCAAGACACTGCCTTACCTACTACTGACCTCTATACACTGCCCTCCGTACACTGCCCTACCTACTACTAACACCAAGACACCGCCTTACCTACTACTGACCTCTATACACTGCCCTCCGTACACTGCCCTACCTACTACTAACACCAAGACACTGCCTTACCTACTACTGACCTCTATACACTGGCCTACCTACTACTAACCCCTGGACACTGCCCTACCTACTACTGACCTCTGCTGATTCCTGGACCCTGCCCTACTTACTATTTAAACTGGCCAGAATTTAGAGCAGCCAGCCAGGCTAGCATTGAAGCAAGCCAGGCCTGGAACTAGATAAGCAAGTCAGCCTGCAGTACCAGTTGTTCTGCCTTCATGATGGATTCCTGCATTAGACCTTTGGGGGTGACCAAATACTCCCCAAACATGAAAAAATTGTGAATGAAAGTGAATGTAGAGTTTTTGCTGAAGCTAACTCTTAAGGTATGCTAAGTATATATGTTTACTTGTGTAGCGGGGTTAAACATGCCTAAAGACACTGTTTGATATGTGGGAAGGAACTAGGCTCCCTCTAGTGGTAGCTGCATGGAATTTCCCGGGCTGTGACTTCCTTTTCACAAGATGAAGAAACTACATCTCCCAGGCTGCTTTGCAAGATCCAGGAACTAGGCTCCCTCTAGTGGTAGCTGCATGGAATTTCCCGGGCTGTGACTTCCTTTTCACAAGATGAAGAAACTACATCTCCCAGGCTGCTTTGCAAGATCCAGGGTGCACGGCTGCACCGCACGGCACTATGGGGGAGGTTATTTAAAGGAAGAGAGAAGCGCGCAAAGGGGGGGGGGCCTTTCTGCGCTGGACTCTGAGGAACCAGCGAGCGAGAGTGAAGGACTGACACTGGATATTGGGCCAGAGCCTTTTAGCCTGGAGGGACGACGTGGAACCGTCCCATCTCAAGCATGAGGCACATTCCTGGAGGTCATACTGCTGTTTGCCGAGACCGGAAGTCATCCGCCAGAAGGACCCCGCGCGGCTGGCATATAGCCAAAGGACTGAGACCGCAGTGGAAGCGCGCGAAGGAGAAACTTCTGTTGGTGAGAGGGCACATGCCCAATAACTGACTTTATCTGCTGAAGAGACAGTTTTATCTACAGATAGCGGTAGCGCAGCAGGAGGTGATAAAACCCCGGGGTTTATCACCATACTCTCTCAGGAGACTCATAGACAAACAATAAGGTCTGTAAAGGAGTCGCCAGAGGCTTATCTCTCTCGCAGAAGTTATTGCTCAGTTACGCAGACACCCTGCGGTGACAACTAACAGCTCGTTGTTTTTTTCTCTCTTGATCTTTATTCCTAATCTGGATTACAAATGAGCTTTATTCAATAACCTTGCTAGCGAAGATCAACAAGAAAGAAGAGAACTCTGGGGGAGGGACTCAGATAGGCCCACCTACCTGGTACTGTGTCTAGCCTTAATGCAGGAGGAGTGTGGGGGTATTCTTTTACCTTTTTAAAGCTGTTTTAAATAACCTTTTATGGACTTGTATTGTATTGTATTGTATCTCCCCTATTCAATTTGATACATAGTAAACTAAGTTTGGTTAATTACAATCTTGTGCGTTGTTCCATTGTGTCACCCAGAAGGACTACTATTCAAGAAGGTAACAAGGTATTGTTGCATAGTGAAGTATTATATTCCAACCTGTGTATCTATTTGATAGTCCAGTCCTATTCTGGGTCAGTTGTGCCTGAGGAGGGATCGAGCCAATTTGATTGGGTTGTTAGGCAGGGTGTAGACCCAATAATATAATCAGCAGCTCCTGCGGGGGTGGTGCTACACGTGGGGGCTCGTCCGGGATTTCTACAGTCCTGCAATACAACCCTCTCAGCCATAGAATTCCCTCCCACGCAGAAATGGATCCTGTCGCTGCTGCTGAGTGGTGCAAGGAAGAGAATGTCATAGTGGAAAATGGCCTGGTGGTTGAAATCAAGGGAGAAGCCTGGACTGAAGAAAATCTCCTCCCTGTTTTGAGGGCACTATCCACAGACAGGAAATTTTGGGTGATTGACATGAAAACTGACACCACTGTCCCACACACGTATGCACTGTGTGAGTGGAGGAAGGGGGTCCCTGATTATTTCAACGGAAACAGTGTAAAAACTACTGACCAAACAGAACTTTTCCTGATACATCCAGGAGTTCCTATTGCGGGTCCCTCATCCACCACCCCTGGGGTATCCAGCCAAGAAAAAGGTGTCCAAGAAGGGCATCCTGAGTCATCACCTTTGTCGACTTTTAGCTCAGAACTGTGTGCTGTTCTTGGGGAGATTGTGGCAAAATGTAGTAGGGACTCCTCGAGCTATTTGATGACTGGATATAGGAAGCTCCGGACATTCTCTGGGAAACAGCCTGTGCCTTCAGCAGAAGATGGGTTCGAAGAGTGGTTAGATACCGCCACTCAGGCTTTGGAGGAATGGGAGGTACCAGAACAGCACAAGAAGCAGAGAATCACAGAGAGTTTAAGGGGACCTGCATTAGAGGCTGTACGTAATCTAAAGCTTAGCAAGAAGAACTGCACTGCACAGGATTATTTGGACATTCTGCAAGATGTGTTTGGTCGGACGGAGAACGCGGCTGAACTTCTCTACCAGTTGGACCACTGTTATCAAGAAGAGGGGGAGAAGTTGTCCGAATTCATTAAACGTCTGGATAGGATTATCCACCAGATTCTGTTAAAGAAAGGAATAGACCACCGGAAAATAGATGAGACTCGTGCACGACAGGTTCTGAAAGGGGCTCAACCTTTAGATCCCATTGCCATACTGTTACGAACTCGTCGAGATGGCGGCATTCTAGAATACCCCGATCTGATTCGAATGGTCAGAGAGGAAGAGGTTATGTTGGACAACAAGAAGAAAAGTCGGCAGTTTGACTCAACTGCCCGGGTTGGAGTGATAAGTGTGGAAGAGGGTGACTCTCAAGTTGAACTCCTAAAGACCCAAGTGTCTCAGTTGATAGAAATGGTGTCCATCCTGACTGGTCAGGTATCCACTCTACCCAAGGGGAGTATATCGGAGAGGCCAGATGAACCTGTTAGTCTCAGCACAGATCCAGAGCCACGGCCTGCAAGATTGTTAACTTGTTTCAACTGCGGGGGAGTTGGGCATGTTAGAAGGGTATGTCCCAGCTCAGGAAATGCTGCCGCGAAACCTCGCGAGCCAGCGGGAAACTTCAGAGGACACCGGTGAAGGAGTCAACCGGGTGTCCGCCAGTCTTAAGGGACTCCAGAAGTGGTGCAGGATCAGGGAAACTGAGTCAGGGGGTCAGACCCAAATATAATACCCCCAGTTCTAGACTCCGGGTTACTGAGGGAAGGAAAGTCAATGCACACCGGGTTCAGCGGGGGCCCAGATCAAGGAAGAAAAAGGAGAAGAGGGCCAGGGTACAGAGAACTGAATCAGACAACCAGGCTACATCAAGAGAATTCCCAACTAACTTGGTCGGGCCCTCCCCAGTGGTCTCGGTTCAGGTGGAAGGAATTTACACAAGAGCCCTCCTTGACACAGGGGCCCAGGTGACTCTTTTGTATAGAGACTTCTATGATAAATATCTTACCCATCTACCTTTGCAGAAGTTGGAAGATCTGGAGATATGGGGTATTGGGACCCAAAGTTTTCCCTATGACGGGTATCTGCCAATCAAGTTGACCTTTGATCCATCAGTGGCTGGTGAAGCGGAAACCTTCGACACCTTAGCGGTGGTCTGTCCTCGTCCACCAGGGGCCAACAAAAGCTCTCTCATCGTAGGAACAAACACTGACCTGGTAAGGCGCCTTCTGATACAACTGGTCCAGGGACAAGATGCTCAGGCGCCAAGGATCCATCCCATGCTACGGCAGGCCTACCAACGATTAGTGTTGGAGCAAGAGACCCCCGCAGAAGGAGTTGGACGACTCTGGAAGCTGGATAGAGCAGAAAAGGTCTTACAGCCAGGAGAGGTGGCCTGTTTTAAGGCTTCTGTTAAACTCACATGGCAACAGCCGGGTCCCTTCATTATCTTTGAATCAGGTCAAAAGGAGAGACAGAGAGGGATAGAAGTGATCCCTGAGGTGATCCCTTTGAAGGTGTTACAGGAAAACCGTGGAAGGGTTTTAGTGAGTGTCAGAAACACCTCTATTACACCAGTGAAGGTACCGGCCAGAGTGCTCCTGGGCCAAGTCAACCCGGCTACCCCAGTTGCCCCCATTGATTTCAAAGAAAAGGAACAGGGTGAAGCGGTTATAGAGGAGCTTTGCTCTGGAAACGCTGCCCTCCCGCCGGAATGGGTGAAGAGGGCCAAGGCACAACTTGCTCGATGTAGGGAAATATTCTCTAAGGACGAGTTTGACGTGGGATGTGCCAGGAGCGCTACTCATAAGATCCGCCTGAGTGAGGACAAGCCTTTCAGGGAGAGAGTCCGGCGAGTCCCCTTAGGTGACTTAGAAGATCTACGTCAACAGCTGGCAGAGCTCAAAAAGATCGGGATTATCCGAGAATCCAGGAGCCCGTATGCTTCCCCGATAGTGGTAGTCCGGAAGAAAAATGGATCTTTGAGGCTTTGTATCGACTACCGAACGCTGAACAGAAGAACCATCCCAGACCAGTATACCACTCCTCGAATCGAAGATGCCCTACAGAGTCTGTCAGGGGCGAAGTGGTTCAGTGTGATGGACTTAAAGAGTGGGTATTATCAGATCCCCATGCACCCTGAAGATCGGGAGAAAACAGCCTTCATCACCCCTGTGGGGTTCTTTGAGTTCAATCGCATGCCTCAGGGGTTGTCCGGGGCCCCTGCTACCTTCCAAAGGCTGATGGAGAGGACCGTTGGAGATATGAATTTGATAGAGGTACTGGTATACTTGGATGATGTTATCGTGTTTGGCAGAACTTTAGAAGAACATGAGGAGAGGTTGGAAAAGGTCTTGAAGAGGCTACATGAAGAAGGTCTGAAACTTTCTCCTGAGAAGTGCCAATTCTATCAGTCCTCGGTCCATTACCTGGGCCATATCGTGTCTGAAGAAGGGGTGGCCACTGACCCGGACAAGCTGGATGCTGTTGCTTCCTGGCCGAGACCCACAAATGTGACCGAACTCCGGTCATTCTTGGGCTTTTGCTCCTATTACAGGAGGTTTGTGGAGGGGTTCGCCCAGATTGCCCGACCCCTAAATGAGCTCCTGAAGAATGAAGAAGATGATGTCCCTGAGTTGGTAAAGCCGGCGAAGTCCACCATAGGCCCCCGGAAGGCTAAGGAATCCATCCAGGATCAGTGGACCCCGGAATGCGAAGGGGCCTTTGTCCAGCTGAAGGAAACCCTAACCACTGCCCCTGTGTTGGCCTATGCGGACCCCACAAAACCATATGAACTGCATGTTGATGCCAGCCGAGATGGGCTGGGGGGGGTACTTTATCAGGAGCATGAGGGTCATCTGCGACCTGTTGCCTATGTGAGCAGAAGCCTATTGCCTGCTGAAAGGAATTATCCTACTCACAAACTTGAATTCTTGGCCTTGAAGTGGGCAGTGGTTGACAAATTGAAAGACTACCTGTACGGAGCTGAATTCATTGTCAAGACAGATAATAATCCCCTCACCTATCTGTTGACTACGGCCAAGCTGGATGCAACAGGACATCGATGGTTGGCTGCCCTCTCTAGCTTCAATTTTAGCCTGAAGTATCGGCCAGGAATCGGAAATAGGGATGCAGATGCCCTATCCAGAAGGTTGCATGTTCCACAGGAACCTGCGGAAGAATGGACTCATTTGGCTCCAGAAGGGGTGCGTGCCCTATATCAGGGAACTGAATTTCGATCCCGAGGAGGGTCAAGAGCAGAAGAGATTGGGGTTTCGGCTATCGGAGTACCCAAATGCTACTGCCAGGTGACCCAAGTTGAAGGGGAGGGTTTGCCCCGGCTGTCCAAAAGGGACTTGCGGAAGGAGCAGTTGGAAGACCCTTTGGGAAAACTTCTCTTGGAAGCCCTGGAGATCCAGAGCCCTGAGTTGCTTCTAACTGACTCCCCTCAGGGGGCCCGTCTGTTGCATAGAGAGTGGACCCGGTTACAGATCAGAGAAGGAGTGGCCTACCGGAGAGGTCCATCTGAAGATCTGGAGGAGAAGTGGCAACTGTTCTTACCAGCTAAATACAGAGAGGGAGTTCTGGCCGCTCTTCATGATAATCATGGCCATCTGGGGCCCGAAAGAACCTTTCAGCTTGTCAGGGACAGGTTCTACTGGCCTTGTATGAGGGCCGAAGTTGAAGGATACTGTCATTCTTGTGTCCGGTGTATACAGAGGAAGACTCTGCCACGTCAAGCAGCCCCAATGGGCCATCTACAAAGTCAGGGACCCATGGAGCTGGTGTGCATTGATTTCCTTTGCTTAGAGCCTGATCTGAGTGGCCAGGGGAATGTCCTTGTGGTAACAGACCATTTTACCAGATATGCTCAAGCATTCCCAACAAGGGATCAGAAGGCCTCAACGGTAGCCAAAGTTCTTGTAGAGAAGTTCTTTGTACATTATGGGTTACCACAGCGCCTCCATTCTGATCAGGGAAGGGACTTTGAAAGCAGACTGATCAAGAGACTGTTAGATATGTTAGGCATTCAAAAGACTAGAACCACTCCCTACCATCCACAGGGGGATGCCCAGCCTGAACGATTTAACAGGACTCTTTTGGATATGTTGGGGACTTTGAGCTCAGAGAAGAAACAGCATTGGGGCAAGCACGTAGCTGCCATTGTGCATGCCTACAACAGCACTGTCAGTGATGCTACTGGATATTCCCCTTATCGGCTGATGTTTGGAAGGGAGGCTCGGTTGCCAGTGGATTTGGCCTTTGGCATTTCGCCTGATCATACCTCTTCAGCATCGCATAGAGGATATGTGGACCGACTGCGGAAGAGTCTGAAAGCGGCCTATGACAAGGCTCAGGCCACATCTGATCAACGTGGACTGCGGAATAAAAAAAATTTCGACCTAAAAGTTCGGATCCATGACCTGCAACCAGGGGACAGGGTTTTGTTGAGAAACTTGGGTGTCCCGGGAAAACACAAGTTGGCAGACCGCTGGAAGTCCCAACCTTATGTTATCTGCAAGCAACTGCCAAACCTTCCTGTGTACCAAATTCGGCCTGAAGGAAGTGTGGGTCCATTGAAGGCTTGGCATCGGAACCATTTGCTGCCTCTCTCTGAAGCGGTTCGTATGCCCCCTGTGGAAGACTTGTCAGAGGCCCCTTCGACTTCTCGCCGGTCCAGACCAGTTACCAGATCTCAGACGACGCTCCCAGATGAGGGAGAGGGAAGTTCTCCATCTGAAGATTTGGAAGATGAAGAGGAGGTACCCGACTGGTTGTGGTCATCTCAGTTGCCAGAACCCACACCTGCCTCCCTGTCTTCATCTGACTTGGCTGATAGAGGAGCCCTTCGGGCAGAAGCCCCTGAATTCATACCCTTTCATATGCTTCCAGAAGAAGCAGCTGAGGATGAAGATCCTGAGGAGGAGGTTGCACCCTTCTCTGAAGAAGAACTGACCTCTCTTGAACCATCAGGTTCCTCTGTGTTGGAACATGAGGAGGGGGACATTGAAGAATCCTCAGAAGTGCCTGATCCTAGCACCTCTGAGAGCATGCCTCCACGGGAACAGAGGGAAAGGAGAGTCATTCACCCACCTAAGAGACTGACCTATGATCAATTGGGTGAATGTTCGGAAGAAGCTGTTTTTGCCTCCAAAAGATCTCCTGACCAGCCTAGTTCCTCCACTGTAGATTTGGTGGGGGACAACCCTAGCTCACCCCCAGGCACAACTGTACAAGCCACCCAAGTTTTGGGGGGTCTGTGAGAGATCATGAGAACAAAGTATTGAAGTAGAAAACGTTTGCATTTAAGTTTGTACATAAGGATATTGGGTTTGGCCATTATAATAAGCACAGTTTTTGATGTTCACAATTTGGTTTACTTTGTGAGTTAATGTTTGCGCACATTTTGTTGCTCTGACCTCACTATATGTTTTTTCCTCTTTCTCACCTTTTGATGTTTTTTTTTCAACACAAACTTTAAGATGTAAGTGTTTAAGAAATTGCAAAGGCACATGTGCTTTTTAAAGGAGCACTATATAAAAGCACTAGAAATTAGCACTATATTAACACTGTAGAAATCACTTATTTGTTTATTAATTGCACTTTATCGTTTTACTGTTGCACTGCTATTAGAATACAAAGTTGGATGTATTCAGATTGACTTATTTCAGCAAAATGTTAATGTTTTTGTTGTATAATGCCAACCTATGCACTAGGGTACATACTGTTGACCTCTTTGGGGACCAAAGTTTCTCAAGTGGGGGGAGTGTGTAGCGGGGTTAAACATGCCTAAAGACACTGTTTGATATGTGGGAAGGAACTAGGCTCCCTCTAGTGGTAGCTGCATGGAATTTCCCGGGCTGTGACTTCCTTTTCACAAGATGAAGAAACTACATCTCCCAGGCTGCTTTGCAAGATCCAGGAACTAGGCTCCCTCTAGTGGTAGCTGCATGGAATTTCCCGGGCTGTGACTTCCTTTTCACAAGATGAAGAAACTACATCTCCCAGGCTGCTTTGCAAGATCCAGGGTGCACGGCTGCACCGCACGGCACTATGGGGGAGGTTATTTAAAGGAAGAGAGAAGCGCGCGAAGGGGGGGGGCCTTTCTGCGCTGGACTCTGAGGAACCAGCGAGCGAGAGTGAAGGACTGACACTGGATATTGGGCCAGAGCCTTTTAGCCTGGAGGGACGACGTGGAACCGTCCCATCTCAAGCACGAGGCACATTCCTGGAGGTCATACTGCTGTTTGCCGAGACCGGAAGTCATCCGCCAGAAGGACCCCGCGCGGCTGGCATATAGCCAAAGGACTGAGACCGCAGTGGAAGCGCGCGAAGGAGAAACTTCTGTTGGTGAGAGGGCACATGCCCAATAACTGACTTTATCTGCTGAAGAGACAGTTTTATCTACAGATAGCGGTAGCGCAGCAGGAGGTGATAAAACCCCGGGGTTTAATCACCATACTCTCTCAGGAGACTCATAGACAAACAATAAGGTCTGTAAAGGAGTCGCCAGAGGCTTATCTCTCTCGCAGAAGTTATTGCTCAGTTACGCAGACACCCTGCGGTGACAACTAACAGCTCGTTGTTTTTTTCTCTCTTGATCTTTATTCCTAATCTGGATTACAAATGAGCTTTATTCAATAACCTTGCTAGCGAAGATCAACAAGAAAGAAGAGAACTCTGGGGGAGGGACTCAGATAGGCCCACCTACCTGGTACTGTGTCTAGCCTTAATGCAGGAGGAGTGTGGGGGTATTCTTTTACCTTTTTAAAGCTGTTTTAAATAACCTTTTATGGACTTGTATTGTATTGTATTGTATCTCCCCTATTCAATTTGATACATAGTAAACTAAGTTTGGTTAATTACAATCTTGTGCGTTGTTCCATTGTGTCACCCAGAAGGACTACTATTCAAGAAGGTAACAAGGTATTGTTGCATAGTGAAGTATTATATTCCAACCTGTGTATCTATTTGATAGTCCAGTCCTATTCTGGGTCAGTTGTGCCTGAGGAGGGATCGAGCCAATTTGATTGGGTTGTTAGGCAGGGTGTAGACCCAATAATATAATCAGCAGCTCCTGCGGGGGTGGTGCTACACTTGGCATTCATTTTATTTGGATTTTTCTAAGCTTTCTTTGTGTTGTCTTTTACTTTTTATTGGGGGGTTGCTAGTTAACTTCTTAAAAAAAAAATCGTGGCGATTTTGGCTCTGAGGAAGAGGGTCCTCCCTCAAAGTGCGTAAGCCACATCAGGTTTTGAGGAAGCCATCACGCTATCCAGCAGTAGAGAAGTGTCCTGGAAGTGAGCGGTGCCCATTTCCTATATGCTTGTTCATATGGTACATTTGTGAGTATATTGTACGCTAGCCGTCTTTGAATTTAATAAACTTTTAAGTGGTAATGCACAAGGTCGGTGCGCCCTTCTCTTGTTGTTTTCTTGTAGTGCCTTTTGGATACCCTTGGTCCTGAGGGGGGCAGCAAGACCACTTAATTTGTGTCATAAAACCGCCTAGAAGATTCACCTTCCCACATACCACCCGAGCGCAGGAGAGATATTGTTGTTTTTTGGAAACCAGTACACATTGCCATGGCCCGATGCTATGCTTCATGACACAGCAAACATTATACAGCATGTTGTATTTGGTTAGCAGCTCAAACCTCAAATGTGACCTATCCAAGTGTATGAGACCATGCTGCGACTGCGAGCCAAATGCTTTGCCCACGGTTATGGCAGAGTATTTCAATAGAAAATCCTTTTTGACTGGAAAAAAACAAAAAAAACAAAAAAGGGCATTTAGCAGGCTACAGTATGACCTCCTGAATGCCTGACAGCAACTGCTCCTGACAAATTCATTAGAGAGTACCACTTGTGTAAATGAGCACTATGGGCTTGATTACACTTGCAACCATCATTACCACCCCTCTGAATAGTGGTCCAACACGCATTAGACAGTCAGCTTGAAGGTAATATGTTGCTCCTGGATGGCTGTTTTTAACCTTTGAAAGCAGAATGTAAAACCTACCCCCTTGAGGTGGGACTTTAGGGGCAACAAAAATACTTAATAGTGGATTTCATAAAAATCACAACATTTTTGAGCATATAAAAGCATAACAGAAAACAAAACTGCATAACATGGTTGGTAACAACAGCTAAATTTTCAGCGGATAGACGCTGATTTGGTGCTTTTGTATGTCCTCTCTTTATCCCGATGCGATTCAGACACAATAAAGTCTTTCATCAGTGGAAGGTAGAAGAGAGGTGCTGAATATTTATTTTACAAAATAATTGATATTGGTAAGAATTTTGTATGCAGTTATAGCGCTACACATGCGTTCTTAGACATTATAAAAAATACATACCATCCAACAATGAGTTACACCAAGTATAGGCATTATTGAATCTAAAAACAATGTCCACCATTGCCAAAGGATAAATACCCCCGTGGGTCCCCAAGGTTATACCCCAAGCGTCTCACATTGGGACCATCAGCCGATATGAGTGAATTGCGCTCTCTAGGTCGCCCGGGTCTGAAATAGAAAGAATATACCATATATATATATATATATATATATATATGAATGGGTGTCTATAGGGGCCCGTGAACATGTACAGAGTAGTGAGGTAGACCTGTGTACCCCCAATCTGTTATGAAGTATATATAGAATGTATGAATGTAAACAATATATAAAGGTAAGTGTCGGACCCTGGTGACAGCCTCCAGGAGGAAGGTAAGGAAAAGAAGGCGGAGAAGACTGAGGAGGGAAGGGGGGAGGGGTAGGAAGGGGGAAAGGAGTGGGAAAAAAAGGGATGGGGGAGGTAGAAAGCGAGGGGAGAGGGGAAAAAAGGGGGGGGGAGAGACAGGGATTGTACAATTGCAATGGCCACGATTCTCTGCTTTGTGGCACAGCAAAAGTAGTATTTGGCCCACAACTCAAACCTCAAATTTGATCGATCCAAGTATAGGAGACCATGCTTCAATTGTGAGGCCTAATGCTTGGCTCACAGTTGTGGCCGAGTATTTCAATAGAAAATCCCTGTTTGACTGAAAAACAAACAAAAAAGGACATTTAGAAGCCTGCAGTATAACCTCCTCAATGCTTGGCAGCCACTGCTCCTGTCAAATGCCCTAGAGAGTACCCCTTGTGGTAGAAAAGGACTACCAAAAAAGGTGGATGGGGGCTCGAGGTGTTCGAGCCTTCATCCAGAAAATACATGGAAAGCCATGAATGATCCTCGGATGGAGGTGCGGGATGTGGAGGTATGATTACCTCCACTTCCGCTGTCCATGGCTGCACGCGGCTGCGTGGTGCGGCCGAGTTCAGTGCAGCACTATGCGCGCTTCCGGTGCGCGCATCGTTGAGGATCTGACCCACGCCGTGGCGCATGTCTATGACGTGCATCCGGCGTCGGGTTGAGGCAGTATATAAGAGGGAGGTTTGGCGTTTTATACCTTTGTGAGAAGGCCATGCTCTCCATCGGAATACATGTGGGTAAGTACGTGTCGCTTGTCATGCCCGGAGGTCTGTTGTTTGATTGTTGGCCATGCCTGGAGGTTTGCTATCATGCGAACCCTCAGGCTATGTCTCAATTTCAAATTATTTCTGTATCTTCCCTTTAGGTGCTTTGTGCTACTTGGTCAACTCTATCTGGATACCTGTAGGTGGTTCCCTTTGGCGTACCTCAGAACGAGCATGACAATTAGACACCACCCACTGTATCTGTAGACGCTTAGCTGCTTTTTCCTCAATCGGCCTCTCCATATTTTATCAGCATTTTCTGTGAGGTAATCATCTCTTTCTCGTTTCTTTTCTTTTCATTCATTTGCTTTCCCTTTTTTGTTTCTCCTCCTCCCCCTTTTTTCCTACCCCCTTTTTTTCTCTTCCTTTTTTATGCTTGCTGTGTGTTTTGTCCCCCTTTCCATTTTTTTCCCCATTTCTTTCTTTCCCTGTGTTGCCTCTTTTGTTTTATCCGTTTTTTCTCCTTTTTTTTTTTATGTTCTCTGGCTCCTTTCCCCTTTCTCTTCCTTCCTTTTTGTCCTTCTAAGTTGCTTTTTTGTCAGGAATAGTTATGCCTTTAAATATATTCTATATTTCTCTCTTTAGAGATAGGAGCTTTTGGGTTCCAAATCACTCTGTCTCATTATCGAGTCATATATAATTCAGTACCATTAAAGGTAAATTATTGCCTTTTTAAGTTCTATTTTTACTCTTACCTGCCTTAGCAAACACTTCCCTTGGATATCCCTTTGGAAATTTTTGGTGTGCTCTCTCTTTTCATTTTTCGAACCCTACTGGTATCCCTCAGGGTACCTCGGTTGGTTCACAACACTTACGCCATTTGACTATCCTTGTCTTATTTCTCCTCCACATCCGTGGGTAAGACGTATTGTGGGGATCCCGGGCTCTCTCCCTCCTTGGTGCACTGCCGGGTGATGATCTGTGGTGATGGGCTGTGCATTGTACACACAGGAGCCGCATGTGCATGTTTAACCATTAAGTTGTATCTTATTTGTTTATTCATTACTTGTTTTGTTTCTACATAGGTTTATTAAAACTCTCTTCTTATATAGCATGTTACAGACCCCTGAAGAAGCAGCCCTAAACAGGCTGCGAAACATGTTGGGTTAATTCTCCGAGGTCTTGCACACCGGATGAGCTATATATTTATCATCGCTTATTGTCCATACCTTTGTTACTGTATTGTTTGTACCCGTCTGATATGTTTTTATACATATACAAATGTCTTCCCCTACCTGGTTTTTAATGATGTATAAATAAAATACTTGATTTTATCACCTCTTCTATGATTTTTTCTACGGTACCATTAAAATCCCACCAGCCCTCATCATTTTTTCTTGGATCTTTGTTCTGTTCCTCTTTTTTTCTTCTTTTTTTCTCATTTTTCTATTTTTGTTTCTTTGTTCTTCTTTTTTCTTCTCTTTCCTCTTTTTCCCTATTTTTTCTTTTTTTCTCTTCCTGTTCCCCTTCTCTTCCCCTCCCTTTTTCTTTTTCTTCATTTTCTGTCTCTCGTCCCCCCTTTTTTTTTTTTTTTACCCAGCCTTTGTTTTTCCCCTTCTCTACACTTCTTTCCTTTCTATGCTCATTCATGGCTTTCCATGTATTTTCTGGATGAAGGCTCGAACACCTCGAGCCCCCATCCACCTTTTTTGGTAGTCCTTTTCTACCACTTATTGATTATTCAACTGGGATGTCGGTACTTTGCTAACATGTCTTGTATATCAAACACTTTAATCCTTTAGAGTACCCCTTGTGTAAATGGGCACTATGGGCTCGTTTACACTTGCAGCTATCATTACCGCCCCTCTGAATAGTGGTCCACCGCACATTAGACAGTCAGCTTGAAGATATGTTGCTCCTGGATGGCTGTTTTCTGTTTCAATATTTTTATTTAAGTATTTCACAAAAACAAAGGAAATATAATAATTTAACAAAGGAACACATATCCTCCACAAGTGTCCAATACACATTAAAGGGCTAAAAACCTTCAAACATATGAAAAAGGAGTCTTCTTCCTCTCTTCCTTCTTTCTTTTTTTCGCCTTTTATTTTTCCTCTTTTCTTTCTTCTCCTCTTTTAGGAAAACAAAAGTCTTCTCAATCAATATTAATTATACTATCTTTGTGGGCTATCCCCAACAATTGTGCACATCCTTGATGTCACATAAATAAGGCACACCACAAACTCATTATACTATGAAAACGATACAATCTTGTGTTGTGTCTCCAACTCCATGGGCGGCCACAACTCCCCCACAGGTTGGATGTGCGCCCGACCATAATCTTACATCCGCGCGAGGGGGCCCACTTCTCCAGGAGGAGAAAGACACCCCCCCCACTGGATGGCTGTTTCAACCCTTGAACCCTCTGAATGCAATCTGTTATCATTTATGCTGCACCATAACAGCTTGTACATACATAGTCAGTGGCCACTTTAACTTCTGGCTGGGTGGTCGGGGGGGGGGGGGGGGGGCAGTAAGGCCATAGCTCAGCTGCATTTTTTACCACCTCCTGTGTAACCAAGGCTTATTAGACTTTTTTTTTTTTTCAAATATGTTTATTTAAAAAGAAATAGAAAATCAGAAACAATGGAAGAACATAAACAGAAATTGCAAACAATATTACACAGAAAGTGTATACACATCCAGTTATACAGGACAAAATATCACAGAATACCTCAACGTTGTAGAATGGCCAACCTGCAGAAGTAAGTGATGCAAACATCCTAAACAGGCACAAAAGTGCCCACATAAACCCTGTCAGCAACCCAGATAGATGCGCAATACCCTGGTACTTCCACTTCCACTTCCAAGGGAAAAGGCTATCAAAGAAACCACCCCATTCATTTCCGATTTCCCGGTTTTTCATATGTTGTGAAGACCCCCAGAGAGGGTAGAACGAAAAGGGGAGGGAAAAAGAGAAAAACAGACACCGAAAGGGAGAGGAGAAAGAAGAGAAGACAAGGCAATACACTGGGAGAGAGGGGCGGGAGATGGGGGGGGGGGGTGGGATAGACCAGCTCTGACTGTGCCCGAAAAGCGAGGTAGCATGTATGCCGTTTACGGCACGCTGTCTGCATACTGTCGGAACATCAGGGCTTTACCCCGGTCAGAGAGGAGGAACATGTTCCAAAATCCCTACTTCTGCCTGTATTTCTCCCGCTGATGCTGGGCAGTGAGGGTCAAATCTTTAAACCTATTAATTTCCTCCAATTTCCACACACAATCGCTGATCTTAGGGGCCCGCGTGGATTTCCAATATAACGGAATGCAGGATTTAGCAGCACAGAGGATATGGGGGAGGATCGATTTTTTATATCTAGAGATCGAGATGTCAGAGACCTGGAGGAGAAAAAAGGCTGGAGTGCCCGGAACCGTATGGTCCGAGAGCTCCCTTATAAGATTCTTGACTGCTCTCCAGAAACCAGACAGTTTGGAGCATGACCAGAACACATGAAGCAACGTACCCTCCTCTTCCCCGCAGCGACAACACCTCTCCGTAACCTCCGGATAGAACCTGTGAAAGAGTGAGGGGACACGGTACCATCTGGTTAACACCTTATAATTAGTTTCCTGCAGCTTCGTACATGTCGGGGTCTTGAGAGCCAATGTACAGATGTTCAGGCGTTGGGCAGGCGTAAAAGTACACCCCAGATCGTGCTCCCATTTCGCAAAATAGGATGGGAACGAACCTTCCGCGGGGGCAACCAGGAGGCCATATGTTTTGGAAAGAGGGCTCGGCAGTGTCCCTTCCTCTAGGCAATAATCCTCGAACAGCGTTGGATCCCGGGCATAGAGCTCGGGTGGCGATAGGGAGTGCAAAAAGTGGTGCAACCGTGCCGCCGACCAAAACAGGAGCCGAAAGCGACCCCTGGAGTCCATCAGTTCCCCCATGGAGGGCCAACGATTCCCTACTAAGAAGTGGGAGGCGGAGTAAAGGCCCCCCCGTCCGCAACCCCTGAAGGTGCAAGTCAGAGGTCCCTGGCTCAAAGGCCGGGTTCCCCAGTATGGGATACAGCGGGGATGTCTGTGTAGATATAGCCGGATGAGAAAAAAGAGATGCCACCATGGCCAGCGTCACACCTATCAGAGGGTGAGAGCCGAGAGGACTACGAGCCCTCAGTGTACACTACGGTGCGCCACCCAGGGGAAAATCCGCCTGGGCCTGTTCCAGTTGTACCCAGAGCTTCCCAGGGCCGTGCCTACACCAATCCAGCAATCTAGTTAGGTGCACCGCCTGGCGATATTTGGCCACATCAGGGAGTGCCAGACCCCCATGCTGTTTGGGAAGGGTTAGGAGCGATCTTGCCAATCGCGGCCGCCCCCAAATCCAAATAAAACGGATGAATAGGGAGTGGACGCGGTGAAAGATACACGCCGGCATCCGAATGGGAAGCGCCTGGAGGAGATATAAAATCTTAGGCAATATCGTCATTTTAATGAGATTACTCCCAAACCAGGAGTGTAAGCCCAGGTCCCAACAATCCAACAGCCCCCGGATGGTAGTCAATAGCGGTACAAAATTCAGTTCGTAGAGCTTAGAGAGGTCTGGGGAGATTTTGGTGCCAAGATAGGAAAGAGCCGATTTCTTCCAGCGGAAGGGCAGGGATGCCGAAAGTTGCACCAGTAGGCCTTCCGGCATCGCCACCCCCATGGCCTCCGACTTGCCCAGGTTGATTTTCAAATTGGAGCATCGACCAAAAACGTCCAGTTCCTTTAGAAAGTTAGGGGACGAGATCACCGGGTTGGTAAGGGAGAATAACATGTCATCCGCATAAGCGGATACCTTACATTCATGATCCCGCACAGTAAGCCCCGATATATCAGGATTGTTACGCACCCTGCACAAAAAGGGCTCCAGTGAGAGTGAAAAGAGCAGGGCTGACAGTGGGCACCCCTGACGGGTGCCGTTTAGAATCGGGAAGGAGTCCGACAGAACTCCATTGCATTTCACCTGGGCCGTAGGGTGCGAGTAGATTTGAGATATCCAGGTCCGCATGGTCTCCCCCAGGCCAATAGACCGGAGTGTGGACATCATGAATGGCCAATGCACAGGGTCGAAGGCCTTCTCCGCATCAGTGTTGAGGAGAAGGCATGGCGTCCGGGTTACCTTCGCTTGCTGGATCAAGTTCAAAACCTTCAAGTTATTATCACTCGCCTCCCGCATCGGGATGAACCCGACCTGATCCAGGTGAACTAGGGATTGCATATGTGGGGCTATCCTGTTAGCGATAATTTTAGCAAAGAATTTGAGATCCAAATTTAACAAAGAGATTGGGCGATAGCTCCCACACGCCGAGGGGTCCTTCCCTTCCTTGGGGATAAGAGAAACATGAGCCCGTAAAGAGTCTATTGGGAACCCCCCTCGCCTAAGTGGTTAAACCAGGCCACCAAGCGCGGTCCCAGTAAGTGGAGAAAGGCAGTATAATAAGGCAACGTGAAGCCATCCGGTCCCGGAGCCTTGCCCGGCTTAAAGGACCCAATTGCCCCCTGGAGTTCCGATAATGTAATCGGGGCCGCCAGCAATTCCCGATCTTCCGGTGCCAGGGAGGACAAATTTGTGGACCTGAGATAATCATCAATTTGAGAATTCGACACCCCCTGAGGCGGCAAATTGTAAAGGGAAGAGTAGAAGTCCCTGAACATACTCGCATTCTGTTTGGGCAGCGAGACTCGTTGACCCAAGGGTGAAAGTATATGCGGGACATAGTTCCATACATAAAAGGAGTGACGGGAGCACTGTAAATCCGCCTTCGCCTTGGCGAAGAGCAGGTCCTGCACTTGCTTGCGGAGATAGAGAAGCTCAGTGAGCACAGTATGGTCTAAGGAGCGTTTGTGTTGAAGCTCCAGGCGGTGGACGTCGCCCAGTAACCGTTCCAGCAGCTGGGCTAACGCACGCTTGAGACGCGCACCATGTTTAATGAAGATGCCACGAATGACTGTCTTGTGTGTTTCCCACACCACCCCCGGGTCACAGCCCTCCGTATCATTCACACGAAAGTATTCCTCAAGCTCCTTCAATATCTCCGGCTGCACTTCTGGGTGTTGAAGGAGGGAATCACTCAGACGCCAAGCACGAAACCTTCCCCCAGCCCCCTCCGTCAGTCGGTACGATAACGTGATCATTGCGTGATCGGAGCTTATTAGACTTTTATGGGGAAGCTAAAGAGGGGGAGTGAAATGATAGTTGTAGTTTGCAGCAGTTGTCTCTTAGAGCAGACCTAAACCTTTCAATTCTAGGTTCATATTCACTTTGTTTACCGGTGGCATCTGGACATTGATAAATTATAAGAAAGCAGTGAAGTGTTTTCTAATATTTTACCTGGGTGGCCTTTTAATTTATTCTAGTCTACTGCAAAATAAATGGAAGAAATGTGAGATAGATCAACATAATCTCTAGCAGCAACCAGTTTTTCTGACAAAGACTGAGCAACCCTTTAAGATGCAGATGAAGGAACATGTACATTGTCTTTTTTGATCACCAATGTGATATTTACAGTCGTGAAAGTATTATATAACTTAACTGAATGACTTTGTTTGTTTCAAAGCTGCAATAACCATTTATTATTTCCTTACGGCTTAGATTATGGCCATAGGATATAGATAGTTATACTTCCCTTTAACCTCTCATATCACTGTAAACACATTTTACGATTAGGTTATTTCGTTTTCTACAGATAGTGCTAGATGCATGAAAATGCATGTGCTGGTCTGGTGGGTGGATGGCTAGATGGGTGGCTCTGTCAAAATGAGCATTTCATATAAACAGTGACCTTCAGCATCCGCATCCACAGGCAATGAAGTCTACTAAGTCCAACTACCTAAAGGTATACAAAGAGAGATTAAGGTGTATCTATAGCCAAAACTTTTTTTTCTTAGTGTAGCGCACCCCCTTAGGAACCGCTCACTGGATAATTGGGCCCCCTGAAACTTATTTCCTTCTCCATATAATTAGGCCACTGCCTGTACCACTCTGACACCCCCTAACTTACTAAAGGACAACACCAGGTTAGATGAATACTGTCTGTATTTGACACAAATTGGTCAAGTAACACAAGGTGATACAAACTGTGACCAGGATGAGATAACATAAATTTCTACTCAAAGCAATTATATATACCAAAATAGTATGTAGCACCCTCCTAGATAGGTGCTAGGAAGGAGAATATTTTGCTCTGCCTGCTTAACAGGGGAGCAGCAGGCAAATCATAGTCTGCTCCATCTGCTGATCAGTAGTTATGCCTTTTGCATGTGTCCATGTGTGATTCATCTGGGCTGAGGGAGTGTCCCCACTGTATCCAATAGGAGAGCATGTTGGACAGTGGAGGAAACCCAGCCAGTGACACACCGGCTTTGTAACTATCCCAGTGGGTTGGCAAAAACAGCGGTGCATCCTGGGATATGTTATAAAAGCCAAGGGCACATGTGACAGGGTGTCTTTGGGCGGGAAGCCAGGTGCCAGGAGGAGGGTGATGGCTGTCTCTCCTCCTGTCTGATATGAAAGGTGGTCACAGGTGGTCGGCCTAGTGAACCAGGAGTGTGGTGCTGAGCCAGGAGGTCCAGGAAGCTGACAAGTGGAGTTTGAGGCAGAAGCAACCTTGGGAAAAACAGTGTCTGTGAGTACCGGGAAGCTTGCTAGGGGGACCACTCCAGTGTAGTGTCAGTTCAGCACACACAGCAAGTGAGAAAGGGGGTGCCAGCTTGGGGTGTCTAATTTCCAAAATGGGGTCATTTGGGGGGGTTTTGTGCTATCTTGAAATTTCAGGGCCTCTGAAACTGTGATGGGTAGTGAGGAGTAAAATCAAAAATTTACGCCATTAGAAAACCTGAAGATGGTGATTGATTTTCGGGGTCCCGTACACAGCTAGGCTCAAGTCTCACACATGGGGTATCCCCATACTCAGGAGAAGCGGCAGAATGTATTTTGGGGTGTCGTTCCACATATACCCATGTCATGTGTGAGAAATGTATCTTTTAGTGACAACGTTGTGTAAAAAAAATAAAAATAAAAAAAAATTGTAATTTTCCCAAAACTTGTGGCAAAATATAAAATATTCCATGGACTCACCATGCCTCTCAGCAAACAGATTGGGGTGTCTACTTTCCAAAATGGGGTAATTTGGGGGGGGGGGGGTTTGTGGTATCTTGACATTTCAGGGCCTCCTAAACCGTTATAGGTAGTGAGAAAATGCAATGAAAAATGTACCCCCTTTGAAATTCTGATGGTGGTGATTTGTTTCGGGCTCCCGTACACTGCTAGGCTCCCAAAAAGTCTCACATGTGTAGTATCCCTGTACTCAGGAGAAGCAGCAGAATATATTTTGGGGTGTAATTACACATATACCCATGGCATGTGTGAGCAATATATCATTTCAATGAGAACTTTGTGTAAAAAAAAAAATTTTTGTTTTTTAGTCATTTTTCAAACACCTGTGACAAAAAAATTAAATACTCAATGAGCTCAACATGCCTCTCAGAACATTCCTTAGGATGTCTACTTTCCAAAAAGTGGTAGTTTGGGGGGGTTTTGTACTGCCCTGCCATTTTAGCACTTCATGAAATGAGATAGGCAGTCAGAAATTAAAGCTGCGTAAATTTCAGTATTTGCACCATAGTTTTTAGACGCAATAACTTTTGCACAAACCAATAAAAATACACTCATTGAAATTTTTTTTGTCAAAGACATGTAGCTAAATACATTTTGGCCAAAAAATATGACATAAATTGAATATATTGGATATTTTTTAAAAGACAAAGTTGAAAATGTAATTTTTTCTCAAAATTTGTGCTCTTTTTTTATTAATATCGCAAAAAAAAAAAAAAAAGCGCAGAGGTGATCAAATACCACCAAAAGAAAGCTCTGTTTGTGGGAAAAAAAGGACGTAAATTTCGTTTGGGTACAGCATTGCATGACGGCGCAATTGTCAGGAAGGGGGTAAAATCTTCCGGGGCTTAAGTGGTTAAACAGGGTGCCAGAGGAGATAATTTTCTTCGGAGACCTGCCGAGAAGTGGACTGAGAAAAAAATTCACAGTTTCATAAACGTACACCATAGTCTGCCAGTGTGTTTTGATGTGTGTTCAAAGGTATGTGTGTGCGCAGATATATAATCTATCCTGCTCCCTGCATGAGATTACTGAGATACATGAGATTACTGCCGTCTTATATATAGGTTTATATAATACTCCTAATTGCTAATTATTACCAATTCCAAGATTTGGTGTCATAATGGGTTCATAGAACATTTTATGGTGGGGCATTGGGCAGGGGTGAGAGGGGGGCATTGGGTGGAGCTTGGGCGGTACTAACTTTTAAATGTGGAAGGAGCTTGGGCGGGACTTACTTTAAAATGTGGGAGGGGTTATCAAATTTACCTTCGGGCTGAAGCCCCTAGTCTTTTTCCCACCTAGCAACGCCCCTGATGGTAGATCTGGACACCCCCACTACCTTGTCTTGAATCATCTGAAGCCACAGTGCAGTCACAATGGTTGTACCTCTAATGGTTAATTGAAGAAAACAAAAAAGAATGAAGAAAGAAAAAGAAATGGGAACAGTAAATGGAGCTGAAGGTAGCAAACAAAATCAGCTGAGTATATCGAAGGATACTTTTATTCATCTGAAAGACATAGCAAGGACATGGAAACACATAGTGATAACATTTAAGTTATGTTGACTTAAGTTAGACACATTGTTCACTTTCATCATCTTTTTCTAATTTAATAAGATATTTATTCCACAGCTCTCCCTTTTAATGGCTTTGATGGCCTCTAAGCCTCAGTGGGCAGCAAGCACCTCTGATCAATTGGCATTGCTGGGTTCTAAGAGGCACATTCTCCCTGATTTCCTACAATGCCAGCTAATGTGTGGTTGATCAGTTTTCATAATGTAGCAGGTTTTCCAGGCATTGTGCATTATGTGGGTCTGCCATTGTTACCAGTGACACCTTCAGCCCATTTAAGCTGAATACCCAAGTGTGAGATTGGAGACAATGACCATTCCGGCATCTTTGGTTTGTTTTGTTTATTTGATAATGGGGATGGGAGAAGGGAATGATTTGGATACTCCTCTGGCTCAACTAGGTACAACTGGGACACTTTGCAGAAAAATGCCTGTTAGCGCTGTCTTGACGCCAGCTGAATCCCGACCAACGCTTGCTGGCGCTTGAAAAATACTGACTTGCTGAACTTGTGCTTGAACCTGACCTTTAACACTCTGGTTAGCTCAAAAGTCCTGGACTACTGAGACTTGACTCTTGACACTCTGGTTAGCTCAAAAGTTCTGTATGCAGCTCCCTCCAGTCCTTCCTGACTGAGGTAGCTCTCTTGTGCTGCTGCAACTCTCAACACTGTACACTGCACACTGCGCGCTGTACACTTTAACTCTTCAGGGCCCAACCGCTGGCGCCCCCTTTACACTTCAGGGTCCTCTCACTAGGCACCCCCTCTATACTTCAGGGACCTCTCACTAGGCACCCCCTCTACACTTCAGGGTCAAACTTATACCCACTCCCAGAATGCTGTGCAGCAGAATCTGCCTTTCTGGGGTAGATACAAGCCTCAGTGTGCCATTGGCTGGGTTTCCTCCACTGCCCAATGAGAGCCCCTCTCATAGAGCACAGTGGGGGACTCCCCAGTCTCAACAGCCACACCTGGGAACCATGACAACCTGACTGAAAACATGGCCCTGCTGTTAAGCAGACAAGGCCCGCTTTACTTTTGTCTAGCACCTACTTTGTAGGGTGCTACATCAACTTATAGGGAAAGTAAAGTAGTGTTAAAGTTTTTCATATGGGAACGTAACCGATCAATATGTGAAAGGGTAAGTGCATTTCATTTTTTCATGCACAGCTAGGAGGGCATTTGTATTGGTGTTGGATCTAACACAATTGTGAAGATTTTTCTGACAAGATCTTTTTTTAGAAATCTCTACTTCACGAAATGTAACAAGCGAGTCAAGCAAGGATTATGTGTTCAAATAAGCACCAATGTTTTTTGCCCACTCAGTGTAAGCTTGGAGAAATCCAGTGAAAAATTGGCTGGGGGATACATCTGCAACTCACTCTCCATTCTTCTGCTTCTTCTGCCAGCTTGAGAGGTGCAGCTGTTCACATTGCATGTATAATGGAAAGAGGGACAAACAGCATGATGTTGAGCGCTGGGAGTACTCCTAAGGAGAAGATGTTGTGTAAGAGCAATATCACTTATCTTTATCATCCTTGGTGGTGATATCAGATCCATTTCACGTTATCAAAACATATTGCCACATCTGGAGGCCACGTTGGCTGTGCTTGTCTATTTGTTGCTTCAGGAGTTGGCAGTACAGCAAAAAGTCCAAGGTACATAAAATTCACAGCAATGTGTATGTAGTGCTACCCCTACAGGAGCCGCTGGTAGATGTGGGCCCTTTGCTCTTTTTCAGCCATGTGTGAGCAGTGGCGGCTGGTGCTCCATGGGCCGGGGGGGGGGGCGGCAGATGGACCACACCATACCCCCCACCACATCAGCTCCAGCCCGCACTGTCCCGCACCAGCTCCAGCCCGCACTGTCCCCCACCAGCTCCAGCCCGCACTGCCCCCCACCAGCTCCAGCCCGCACTGCCCCGGTCACGGGTTCACTCACCCTGGGCAGACAGTGGCGGTGGCTTCCCCCTCAGTCTCCTCCCTCCTCCTCTTCCTCCACTCCTTGGCCAATTGTATGGCTTTTCCTTTTGGCCAATCGGGAAACAGGACCTGCTTCCTGATTGGCCAGGAGAAGAATCAGTGTGGCAATAGCGAATATTCATTCGCTATTGTCACACAACTGGGTGGGCTCGGGGCGTTTTTTGAAGCCTATTAGAGCCTCTGGCTCTAATCACGTGCTTCTAAAAAAAAAAAAACCCCCCATTGGAATCCATGCGTCCGGCGCCCTGCATGTAGATTAGGGGGCCGGACGCATGGATGGGGGGGTGGTGCCTCTGTGCCCCCAATGCACCAGCTGCCGCTACTGTGTGTGAGGCTTCGAGGTGTCATTAGACTCACAATTCTTTAAAAAAATAACAGACTGTATTGCCAGGTTAAAGTCATAAACGTATCACAGAATATATTGGCACATTAAAATTCAACCAGCATGAACACAATAATGAATACATAATATGCCTGACCAGGTCCATTACAGGGGCTTCAGATTCCAGCATATGCTTTGACCCCAAGGGCATAAATGGTAGCTCTCCATATGAGATAAATCACCCCAAATGGCCAACTAAGTAACACCACCTATCAACTATGCCACTTGAGAGCTCTCAAACAAAGGGGCTAAGCTTAGGCCTGTGACATTAAGAATTACATTTAAACAGAGATCTGCCCTCAGGATACAGTAATCTGAGTATAGATTTTGAGGTGAACCTTCTGCCAGGTACATTGGGGCCCTTTGAAGACATTGGCATACAGGGAAATAAGGGATGTGTCTGTAGACTGGGTGTTAGAGTATTGTACCTGAGAGGTTGGCTATAGCAAGGGAGAGTGAAATCTTTAGATGCAGATGTGTACTTTAGACAGAGGCAAACCCAATAGCAGCAGTTGAATGTTAGGATGTACACAGTTGCAGCAAATAAATGGTAAGGTGTGCACAGTTTCAGCAGTTAGATAGTAGGGTATGCACAGTTGCAGCATTTTGGGGAGCAGAACAGGTAACTTGGCTGCAGTGGGCCTAGCCTAGCAACAATATAAGCAAATAGCACAACAGTGGGTACAGGGTTATATCTGTAGTTTCTTGCAAAAGAGGACTGACATCAAAAAGAACCAGCTTAACTTTGTGTCTGTTACCTGCTCTCCCCCTCTGCAATTCTCTTGTGGCACATTGTTGGATGAACAGGGGGGGGGGGGCCTTTTTGCAGATGGCTATCACTAATGGCAGACAAGAGGGTGAGTACCTTGGCATTTCACTCCTAAGCTTCCCCAGAGAGCCTGGTGACCTTGGTCATAGACTGGCATTTTGCAGTAGGCACCGGAGCAGCTGATGGTGCATTGGACTCAGCTTGGTCCGGCCACTTTTATCCGACCCCTCCTGCTCCCAGGTATCACTGGATATTGTAGTTGGTTTTCCCAATGATGGCCGTGGCTCAGGTCCTCCTCCAGACTACATCTCCCAGAGTGCCACAGCCTAAGGTCAGTGACAAGATGCTACCGCCATCTTGTGGAAACAAAAGGTGTTCTGCAGCCAGTAACATAACCTTCTGTTACATGTACTTACAGTACATGGACATCCTTGTTAAAGAAACAAAAGCAGGTATATACACATTATAAAAAGAGCATTAATTAACGACATGGTACATCAGAGACTACACCGCCAGCATCACACTTAGATGAGCATTTAAGTCACCACCCTTAGCAGAGAAGCTGACATTTCAGTTTATTTCTAAAAACCTTTTACATTCCCTTTTATTAACAGTAATTTCTTGGCCAGAACAGGGCTCCTTCTTCTGCATATTTAGCACAAGGCCTGCTCCGTGTAGGATCTAGATGTCAAACAGCTCAGTCCTGCAGATTCCACCGGAAGTGTGTGTCTCTTTCAATGTAGTTACTGGAGCTAAACAAAACACTAAATTTACTCTTCACAACCGCCCTATGTCTCTGGACAGAGTTGTTGATGCTTCTGCTCTAATCAGTTTCAGTACAGCATACTATTTCTGGAGCTTGTAAAACTGCTTATGTAGCCAGGTGCTGACTAACTTACCGATGTTATCAGTGACATTTGGCAGCAACAGCTGCACTTAGCCTATTTCCCTCTAGTGCTCAGCCTGGGCCCTGTGTCATCATCTCCACAAGGCAGTGCAAGCAGAGACCATACATGAGAATGGAGAATTTTGGCACACTGGAGCCGGACCATTTCAGACTACAAATTCCAGCAGGCTGGGAGGAAGAACTTAATACTGGGAGAGGTGATATATAGCCTAGTGCGGGGAGGAGTCAGTCTCTTTGGACCATGGCCTTCAGCTACAAGCAGAGTCTCAGACAGTTGGAGGAACACGAGCCAGTATTTTGGCCTAGGCAGAGAGAGAGAGAGAGCATCCAGTGGGTGTGTGTGTGTGGATGCCTCCATACCTGCCAGCTTCCTGTTGGTTGGGGACAGTTTGGAGTTGCTCTCATTACCCTACGGCTTATTGCATCACAGTTCCGCAAAGCATGCGGTTGGGATCTGCCATCAGAACACAGATTATTTAGGAGCCTGCTTTAGGATTCGTCCCTTTCTTATGTGGTTAAGCCTGGTGTCATCCAGATTGATGAGTGGGCAGAGGCCCATCATCTTTACACCTTAAGAAACACTGCATGCAGACACCTTTACCCAAGCTCTTTGCACTTAATTTCTAACAAGGAGACACTTTGCATTTTCTACCTACAGTAAGGAGACCAACTATACAGAAATATCACTGGGTACTTGCTGAGCTAGCTGAAGAAACAGAGTATCTTTACCACAAGGACCACATCAAACCACCCCCCCCCCCTACCACCACACACTATCTGCACCCATTAAGGGGGGCTCTGTTCAACAGCTCTAGTGTCACCCTTTTGGTTGGTTTTATATTTGAGTTATAGATCCTATTGGGCCTGTGGCGTCAGGGGCTAAAGGGTGAAGTGTGATATAAAAGGTCACTCTCCTCCCTTTTTATACCTACAGTCATAGCCTCGCTCTCAGGTTTAAAGATTGCTTTTCTCTAATTTAATGTAATGTATTGCAGACCTGTTTATCTGTCTTAAGTGTAAAAGGTTTAATACTGTATATAATATTTGACTAAGCCATTACTTCTCTATCTGCTTAAAGAACTTTACAGCAAACACAAGCGGTTACTTTACAGTTTAGTGTCTGTGTGATTACGTTACTAATTTTGAAACATATCCGAACCCAGGGTGTCAGAGGTGTCGGGAGGCTTGCAGGGTCAGGGCAACCATTGGGGTCAGTCATCTCCTAGCTGCCCTCACGGGGGATGGTGCTACACATACAGTAAATTATAAGTGGAAGGAGGTGAATACTTTTTTCTTACAGCATATTCATATTACCCAATTAATTATTCCTAGCAAAATCCTGTTATGTATGTTATCTTTTAAAGCCCATAGAGTTGAATAGAGTAGGGAAATGTTAGGAGCACGACTTCTGTCAGGTGTTTATGGTCGTGTCTATACTATACCCTCATCCTTATATCTGTTTGACATAAAGACATGAAGGGAAACAGGACAGTAAGGGAGAAACATAACAGAGGTTTTATCCATTCTAATAAGATGTTTTTTTTTCCTTCTTCTTTTCGTTTTTTTCCTGAATGCAACCCTACTGGAGATGTTTTGCATAAAATCCTGTCCCTGTGTTTGCTTGTCCTCCTCACAGGAACATGGGAAGCATTAGACTCTAACAGAGGTTTTAACCCTCTTGTGAAATTTGCCCAGTGAAAAAATAGCCAAATTCACCCTAGTAAGCTCGACTTCTATTCCTAAAAAACTCTGGTAACCTACAGGTAAGATTATAATAAGCAAAACTAAAAACACAGCGCAAATAGGTGTTGAACGTAAATCAATAAATAATAATGATTCCTATAATCAAAATGACTACTAAAGTGCAAATGCTAGTGCAAATAAATGTGCATGTGCAAAAGGATAATGTGCAAAACCATACAATACCCCCCTAAATGGGTTGAGTATAGTGCATCAAGGGTAATTATAAAAAAAGTTTTCCAATCAATATGCAATCAGTGCAATATAACTCATTAAATACATTTAGAATTAAAAAGAGAGAGTCCAAATGAGTCCCAAAAAAGTGCTGCAGTGCCAAGAGAAAAGTGCAAAATCATGCTTTCATTCCAGTGCAGTGAATGGTGCCGATCCTCCCCCTTTGGGTATCCACTTACCGGACAAAGATGACCCTTAAGCCGTATAGCTAAAAAGGGTCAACAGAGCTTGTGTCCCAGTAAGGAACCCTTTGCAGCAATCCTTCAAATCGAGATGTCTGTACCTTCAGTGGCTCTCAATGCCCCGATGCATATATATGGAGAGAGGATGCTCACAATAGTGTAAATCCGTTTAAAATGCTTTATTCCTCACATCAAAATTAAAAACTCACATTTAGCAGCAAAACAGCAGGCAAATAGTACAAATATCGTGCGGCCCTTCCTTGTTGCGGCGTGTGCTTGGGAGAAGCTCCGTGGTTACGGCGTGCGTTCCACCCTGCCGGAAGTGACGTACCGCTCAGACGTAGACCGGAAATTGCGTCAACGCGTTTCGCCTCCTCTTGGGGCGTTATCACAGACGCAGACACAGTCTGTGATAATGCCCCAAGAGGAGGCGAAACACTATTGTGAGCATCCTCTCTCCATATATATGCATCGGGGCATTGAGAGCCACTGAAGGTACAGACATCTCGATTTGAAGGATTGCAGCAAAGGGTTCCTTACTGGGACACAAGCTCTGTTGACCCTTTTTTAGCTATACGGCTTAAGGGTAAGTGGATACCCAAAGGGGGAGGATCGGCACCATTCACTGCACTGGAATGAAAGCATGATTTTGCACTTTTCTCTTGGCACTGCAGCACTTTTTTGGGACTCATTTGGACTCTCTCTTTTTAATTCTAAATGTATTTAATGAGTTATATTGCACTGATTGCATATTGATTGGAAAACTTTTTTTATAATTACCCTTGATGCACTATACTCAACCCATTTAGGGGGGTATTGTATGGTTTTGCACATTATCCTTTTGCACATGCACATTTATTTGCACTAGCATTTGCACTTTAGTAGTCATTTTGATTATAGGAATCATTATTATTTATTGATTTACGTTCAACACCTATTTGCGCTGTGTTTTTGGTTTTGCATTTGGGAAATTTGGTTACTACCACAATTTGTGAACAGCTGCATTTTGGTTTATTATTAATTTGGTATATATAATAAGACCTACCTATAGGTACAGTGGATATCTCCTTAACTTGCACCATTTAGGGGATCTTCAATTGTGTAGCAACTGGTGACATCAGCAGCACAAGGGTGCACTGCACCCTTAATGGTTGAGTATGCCATCCATTGAGTGTGCTGTGCTGCAATCATGACTCCTGCGCGCATGCATCATTGCGGCTCGGCTATTCGAAGACCGAGTGAAGCAATATCCAAAGATGCCCCACGCCGTCTGCTACAGCAATTGCAGGTTAGAGGTTAGGGGAGCACCAGGCCCCCCTTTTTCATTGCACAGACAGTTTTTGAGCACTATAAAATTCCCATAACTGGCATGGTTTTAAGTGCCCAGAAATTTTTAGGGAAGAGGTTCCCCTTTAAAATTCACATATGGGTAGTGATTTCATGTGGTGTCTCCTGTGATGTCATTGACCATTATTGGACTTAGGCTAATGATGGACAGTAATGTCATATCATTGTTCATATCTGGACTAAGTCCAAATATGGGCAATAACATCATAGGGATCTCCATCCCTGGGCACATAAAACCCTGCCTAGCATGGGGAAATATGACAATGCTCAAAATGGAGTTTGAGCATTGAGGAGATGGGACTATGCTCCTCTTTCCTTTGATCTGCTATCACTGGATGTCTTTGGACATCGCTGGAACCTGCAAAAAGGTAAAAATGAGGTAAAAAGAATAATAAAGAAATGTTATTTGTTTGGTGTCTTTAAACGTTCTCTTACTGGCACAGGTAGACTGGTTGAGCCCCCCCAATGGGGTGCCAAAGAGTTCAGTGCCAGTCAGCATCTATCTAGAATGTTTTAGTTAGGTCCCTGTTTTATGGAGGAATCCCCAAAGCACCCTACCAATGCTGAGGGGCAGGTGGGCTGATATAAACTTAATGGGAGGGCTGCATGCTTGCCAATCCCTTGCTCTGGGGTTTCCAGCCTACATTCCTGGCGTGTGTGTTGGTTATCTAGCAGAGATGGGGATATGCTGTTTTGCTTTTTTGTTCTATTACATTTTTTTACAGTGAAAAGAAAAAGAATTGACAACGGAGGAGCTTGATCTTACCATCAGTTTCCATAAACAAAACAAATCAGCTCCAAAGAAAAGAACTTTAAGTGCACATTCCCCATTTTTAATAAGGGAACAGTTTGAATATTGTGAAAAATAATGAATGCTGGGCTAAGAACAAATCTACATTTAGGGCTGGTTTACACCTGAATTGCGATTCAGTGTGATTCTGTGCGGTGGATCACATCAAAAGTAGGTACTGCAGTAAAATGCGATCTAGTGCAGGCAAACACACTGCCATTGAGATCTGTGTTTGTGGTGTAATTTTGAATACATTAAAACCTGCAATAGATCGCACACCCATTGTGATATGAACATGGTGTGGGAAACGTGCACAGAACGCGGGGTTTCCTGCACAGTGTTCTGGTGTAAACGGGCCCTTACTAAGTGATAAAAGGGGTGAATAGTACAGTAAAGAACCTTCAAATTAAGGAAGCGTTATTGAACATGCCTTGTTTGATGACATTTTCACATGGGCCATACTTGTAAGATGTACCAATCTTGTTCAAAAATGGGTAAAACCATTATGGTAAATATTGAAAATGTGGAACAAACCAATATTGGTAAAACAAAAAAATTGATTGAATTTGGATGAATTTCTGGCAAAATTACTGATAAATGCACCCCTTTGTCTTTTTGTAAAACAGTATCTTTATTCTAACTTAATTATCTCCTTAGCTTTACACAGATATGTCATCAATTTTGTGAATAAATAACCAATTACAACCAATATGCGCTCTGGTTAAAGCGTAATCTCCTGGATCAAAGGTAGATATTCTTGCATTCACGTGACATTGACATGGTCTTGAAAATCCTAATTTAATTGTTATATAGCGGTATTTTTATAATCCCTTATAAAACAGATCACTCATTGGTACTGAACAATATTACATATGTTGTTAAGTGCTGCGCTTTGTAACCTCTATAGCATTTTATCAGGTTCAAAGCCATACCTAATAAAAATTAACAATGTCTTACAATAAATACTGTGATAACTGTATCCTATTCTACCAGACCTACTATGGGCCAATGGACTGACAAAAATGCTTTATAGCTCAGTTTTGATAATGTGTAACATACCTGTTATAGAAGGTGCTGAAGACCGAACTCCATAATCTAGAGGCGGGTCAGGACACAAGGTCACAGCGAGATTGTATAAAGTGTCCTCCTGAGCACTAAAGACGTTCTTTCCTTAGTTACCTCGCATCATCAAAGAACCATGAACCTGTGGAAGATCGTAGGGAGTATAGTCGGTGGAGCTGTAATACTGGCCATTGGATTACTCATTGGTCACTTTGGTATCTCAAAAACGTCATCCTCGGCCAAAGATCTTCCTCAGGATTTAGATGAAAACTTTATCAGAGAGTTTATGAAAGAAGTTGACAATAAAAAAATAGAAGATAATCTGAGGTGAGTGTAAAATTGTACATGAATGGAACGAGTCTCTCTTTAAAATTCAACCCTAGCAAAATATTTTTTTCTAGTAGAATGAGGAAAGTTTAGAATAGTGGTAAAAATGTTACTGCTGTCAAAATACCAAGGAAGGAAGTTTCCCTCACTTCCTTCCATGTGACAGGTGGCAGATTAAAGTGGAAGAGACATCACCTGTGGAAACAACTAAAATGTGACACAAAGGGGTTGATTTACTAAAGGAAAACAGACTGTGCACTTTGCAAAGTGCAGTTGCACTCTGTAAGAGCAGTTGCTCCAGAGCCTACTAAATTAGCAAAAAGCTCTGCTGACTTCCATCATCCAATCATGTGCAAGCAAAAATGCAGTTCTTTTTTTTTCCCTTGCACATGATTGGGTACTTTATCCAAAGTGAAGCTTTACCTTATTTACTAAGCTCTGCAGAAACCATTTGCCTTTAATAAATCAAGCCCAAATTCTGCTCATAGTGGATATAGTGGACACAGACAGTAATACAAAGTTTACAAATGTAAAGCTTCCCTATTCTATCCAAAATTGGTCGAAGCTGAGCTTTAAAGTATATGTTTTCCCAAACCTTTTTTCTTGGTCTTGAATAGAGTGAGAAAGGATTAGAACCCTTGTCAAGTTTTGACCACAATTCAGGACTTCAACAGAGAGATTTATGCTCATGTTCTTTCCTGGTTAGAACATTTTACCAGACAGAAAACGAAGAGTACTCTCCAACAGCAACACACACAAAAATAATGCTTTTCTTTAGTAGAGTATAGAAATCCAAGTACTTTAGTAGAGTGTAGAAATCCAATTACATTTCTGTCTGTGTCCCTGTTGCAGATTTTCCCTCACTTCCTGTCTGGCAATATCGTTGTCGGCAGGGCAGGTAAATCCCTTTCTACAGAAGCCTTGGGAAACAGAAAAAGTCCAACAGAAGTTTATAAAAACTAGAAAAAATATTTTTTGGCTTGACATAAACTTTGGAGTTTATTTATGAAAAAAAAAAACTGTCAGGAATAATCACTGTAATTTGCCTAGTATGTTTATTTCAATTATTTGTAAGCTCCATCTAGTAGGAACATAGTTACATAGTTACATAGTTACATAGTAGGTGAGGTTGAATAAAGACAATAGTCCATCCAGTTCAACCTGTGTAGGCATGTGTGGCTGTAATCATCTCCCATACCCCTGAATGTTCTGATCCTTGAGATGTAAGTCTAAGAGTCTTTTGAAAGCCACCATACTACCCGCAGAAACCACCTCTTGTGGTAGAGAATTCCACAATCTTGTTGCCCTAACAGTAAAGAACCCCCCGCGTTGCCTGAGGTTAAAACGCTTCTCCTCTAATCGCATTGTATGCCCTCGAGTCCTCATGCAATCCCTTCGAATGAACAGCTTTTTTTCTAAGCTGGGATCCCCATTAAGATATTTATAAATTGCTATCATGTCCCCCCTCAGACGTCTCTTCTCCAGGGAGAATAAATCGAGCGATTGTAGACGCTCTTCATAGTCAAGGTCCTCCAATCCCCTAATTAGTTTAGTTGCCCTTCTCTGGACTCTCTCCAGCTCCAACACATCCCTCCTGAGGACTGGCGACCAGAACTGGACGGAATACTCCAGATGCGGTCGGACCACGGTTTTATAAAGTGGAAGGATTATAGTCTTATCTCTGGAATGCATCCCTTTCTTTATGCATGCTAATATTCTGTTGGAACAATGCGGTATTTTCCTGATTGAGGGTTTTTTTGGGGGAAATACCACATTATGGCCTCCAAATGGAGCTAATGATAATTTATAAATCAACCTCTTAAAGCAGGGATCTCCAAACTACAGCCCCCCAGCTGTTGCAGAACTACATGTTCCATGAGGCATTGTAAAACTCTGAAATTCACAGACATGACTGGGCATGACTGGGAATTGTAGTTCCCAGGGGCGTAACTACAGGGGTTGCAGGGGTTGCAATTGCAACCTGGCCCAATGCTCCAGGGGGCCTCTGCGGCTTCCCTGTACACCTGTTTAGGAGGGTCGGCGGGGGTAGCATGTAGAGAAAATGCTGTCGTCCTTTTTCCTCCTGTAACTGCAGGAGGAAATTGGAGGAGATTGGTTCCTCTGTATGCTGCCCCGCCACTCCTATCCAGTTCACTTGTGTTCTGCTGTCTCTGAGCCCCTGTGTGTTCCCCTGGTCCCCCCCCCCCCCACTGTGCTCCCTCCCCTCTGCTGCCGGCTGCTGCAGGGGATGTGTCACAATAGAGAACCAGGAAGGGGTCGGTAAATTTGTAATTTACCAGCTCCTTCCTTTTCTGAATGGACAGAGTCATAGTCAGTGACATTGTAAAAAAATAAAATAAAATGATAAAAAATAATACAATTAAAAAAACAAAAAATAAAAACTACTGACACCAGTGGGTGAACTTCCAGGATCGCAAAGGTCACACTTGCGACCTGGCCCTGGCATTCCACCACCGTGGGGAGGCCCTGAGATGGCAGGAAGAGGGCCCACTGCAGAACTTGTGACAGGGTCCCACTGTGGGACCATAATAAAGGGCCCCGCAACGAGAGTAAAGGGCCCCAGGATCAGTGGGAAGAGCCCCAAGCTTGAAGGGAAGGGACCCGGCCAGGGGCCCGGGGGGCCCTTCATGGTTTCTTGCACCGGGGCCCTGAAGGTTCTAGTTACGCCTCTGGTAGTTCCTGAACAACTGGAGTGCCAAAGTTTGGAGACCCCTGTCTAAAAGGTTGCCAGGTCACTGCAGATCTCTTAGTGAGAAGGACAGATGTTAAAAAAATATCTGTCTAAAGCACATACACAGTGAAAGGATTTCCTTTTTCTGCAGAGAAAACAGTTGTTAAATGTTTAGAGGCATACTGTAAAAAAGCACACGGGGGGTGCAACGCCCAGTCCATTACAGAAGGTTTATTATAATAAAAACAAACAGCCAAATAAATATTCAGAAGGGTTGAAATTGTAAAAACGTTGTATAACAACAAATTACGATCCAATGTGGGTGTCACGTGGCGTGACCCAATATATAAAAAATACCATAACGTTGGCAAGCTCAGAGCTAGCTAGCTACGAGGGGGGCAGCATCAACAAAGCATGCCTGAAGGATGTCTTTCAACTATTACAGACGGTCCGCTGCATATTGAGACTCTATGGCAGAACTCTAAGTGCTGGAAGTAATTGTAAAACCTATTTCCAACCAGGTTGGAAGATCTTTGTGTACTATAACCATATCTGATCTTTTCAGTAGCTAAAGTAGAACTACAGCCAACATTTTTAGTTTTGGATTGTTTGCACTGGTGAAAAGTGTCATTGTAATAAGCAATTCAACTCAACAAAGGATTTAACCGTTTCTCATGCTCCCAAAAAAACTACAAAAAAAAAAAATACTGTGACTTGTATGGCCTTCCTAAGCTGGCTAATATACCAGCAAAAATTACTTTGAAAATGTTCTGTTTTTGTAACGTTTGTTGGATTTTCTAATGGTTAGTGGGGTAAAATTCGTTGTTGACTGTAGTGACATGACAATTCGAAGTAGCAGAATGGAAATTTTTTTTTGCACAAATGAATGTGCTTTTCGTTTCAGAAAAATCATACACATTGCAATAACACTCATATAACTGCTTGCCGACCACCTCCTGTAGGAGTTTCTGCTGGAGGTGCCTGGAGTCTGAGGGAACCCTACTTCATATCTTCTGAGACTAGTGTTCCAAATTAAAAGAGTTCTGGACAATAGTTGGGGTATCATTGGGGTATCTCTTGGAGGAAATCCAGAGGCTTCTAATAAGTGATATAAAAATGTATTGCTTAAGCATCTTCTCAATGCCGTGAAGGCTTGCATTCCTGAACTGTGGAAGAGCCCTAACTCACCCGAGAAGGCGCAATGGCCCGAATTTCAGAGATCCAGCAGATGTAGGATCTCACTGTGATACTTAAAGAACAGGAAGAGAAATGTTGGAAAATCTGGACTCCATACTTCCAGCGAGGGACCCGAGAGGAGGAGGATTAGGGCTGCTCTATGCAAAACCACTGCACAGAGCAGGTAAGTATGACACGTTTGCTGTTTTTAACCACTTGCCGACTGCGCACAGTATATTTACTGCGGCAGTCGGCCCCGGCCAGGCAGAGTGACGTAGATCTACGTCGCTCGCCTGTCACTCCTTCTAGAGCCAATAGCGGGCGAGCGCGCGCCCGCCGAGGCGCGCGCCCGCCTCGGCTCGTTCACGGAGGAGTGCGGGAGTGTGACTGGCGGACCCGATGTCCACCGCTCACACTACAATCGCCGGTACAGCGGGAGAAAGACAGAGCGGCTTATGTAAACAAGCCGCCTGTCTTTTCTCCCTGTGTAAAAATGAAGATCAGACGGTTCTACTATGTAGAACCGTTGATCTTTGTTTTTACACCAATAGCATTGTCCCACTACAGTTAGAAGCACGCCCCTAGGACACACTTAACCCCTCCCTGTCCAATACTGTTAACCCCTTCCCTGCCAGTGTCATTTTTGCAGTAACAGTGCATATATATAGCACTGATTACTGCAGTAATGTCACTGGTACCCCCAAAAGTGTCAAAAATGTCAGTCAAGGGTCCGATCTGTCCGCCACAATGTCGTAGTACCGCAAAAAAAATCGCAGATCGCCGCCATTACTCGTTAAAAAAAAAACACCAAAAATGACAAAAATCTTTCCCTTTGTTAGTAAACGCGATAACTTTTGCGCAAACCAATCAAAATACGCTTTTTGCGATTTTTTTTTACCAAACATAGGTAGCGTAAAACAAATTGGCTGAAAATGTTAAAAAATTTTGATTTTTACATTTTTTTGGGGGGGAATTTCATATAAAAAAAAGTGAAAAATATTGTTATTTTTGCAAAAATTACGCTCTTTTTTTGTTTATAGCGCGTGATCAAAAAATCGCACAGGTGATCGAATACAACCAAAAGAAAGCTCTGTTTGTGGGAAAAAAAGGACATGAAATTCGTTTAGGTACAGCGTCGCACGACCGCGCAATTGTCCGTTAAAGTCACGCAGTAAAAAGTCGCAAAAAAACGCCTGGTCTTTTAGCAGGAAAATCCTCCGGTGGTAAAGTGGTTAAACAAACTGGGTATAGACAGGTATAATGACAGATCTCCACACCAATACAAACAATGTTGATGTGGGGATCTCTCCTGCTGTGCTATAGTATTCTGACAGTGGGGACTACCCCCCCCCCCCCCCACTTCCCCACCAGAATACACTGATCAGCCTTTGCAACCATTGGCCAGCAAGCGCTGATGAAATACTGGTTTTCTAGCATGACCGTTCTAACAAAAGACCTCTGTTTCGGCCCCTGTGGTTACCGGGCTTTACTCTGAACTTTTTCAGAAATGTTTGCTGTCTAAAACATTGAAAAGGTAAGAACATTTTTAAAAACAAATGTAGGTAAGTTGTGCGAATAGGAACCCCTAACTAACATACAGTGGGGTTTTCTCAAATGTGACTGCAAAAGTACTTTAAAATTGTTAATGCAGAAGTAAACTTTTGCAGATAAGATAAAAAGATGATTTTGCTGAATGAGCAAGTTAAATAAGATAAGATAAGATTGGATAAGATAAGATAAAAAAGCAACAAATAAACAGACCTTACCAACACACTTCTATCGTATTTAATATTTAAAGAGAAAGTATAGAGTATTTTCAATGAACATGTACAGTATATTGAGCTATTGATGTAGTGTTGTAGTATTTTCTATGTGACTTTGATATTTTCCTTGCATGCTCTTCTTTAATTTTGTTATTGTACTATATATTAGTGTTAATAGTGTCTAAAACTATCAGCGCAATAATTGTGCAAAAATAATATGTGCAAATACGTGATACACCGTGTATAAGATGTCAGAACACGCTGACAATATCCGGCTGCAAACACAAATTGTGTTCCCACTTCACAAATCAATAATAAATAACCAAAAAGAGTGTTGCGCCAGATACCTTTTACCTACAGGTAAGCCTATAATAAGGCTTACCTGTAGGTAAAATTAATATCTCCTAAAACTGCAAGGTTTAGGTGATATTCGCCCTGCATGCGAAGTTTCAGCGGCGCATACGCTCTGAAGGTCCGGCCGGAAAGTGACTCCCACGTGCATGCGCGGGAGTGACGTCATCGCGGCTCCGGCCACTCCCAGCCCCGGAGCCGCCGAACCCGCCGCACCCAGTAGAGACGCCGAGGGAACATGACAGCTCCCTCAGGGGTGTCCAGGCGACCGTGTCGGGGCTTCGTTTTAAGGTAAGTATTTCATAATGAGCTAGTATGCGATGCATTCTAGCTCATTATGCCTTTGTTCTGCAGGTTTTTTTTTTTTTTTTTCAGTGAGGATACAACCGCTTTAAATTCATGGTATCAACACTGAAGTTAGAAAAAAGGGGACAGTCTATGCATGCTTTACGAATTAAATAAACCAAAATGAATAGTTTTTAAAACTGATATATATTGAATTAAGACAATAAGAAAAAAATCTAAATTTACTGTAAATGTATTTGATAAAGCAAATAAATATATACTATCCTAAAAAAAAAAAAAAAATCAAAAATATAAAAATAAAAACTTAGTTGCAAAACAATATAAATGCAAGAAAAGGAATGAAAGTCGCTATTCAAATTTGCTATAAAAAGCAGGCAAAGTTTATCGCATCATTAAACCCTGACTTTTTACATGCTTATTAAAATTTTTAATTATCATTCTAGTTGTAAACATTTTTCCTTTTATCAAAGTCCCCACCTTTAACATCCTTATGTATACAATCAAGGATAGTAAAACTGGCCCAATTGGTGTTACCTTTATGTCTTAACCTCTGAGGCCAGCATTTCTGGTAATCAGTTACTTTCAATTTCATATTTCAGTCCCATGTGCAGTATGTGATTCCTAATTCTTTAACAAAATTCTCTTCTGGTTTTCCCTACATAAAACCCATCACATTTACAAAGCACTATACATTGATCAGCCATAACATTAGGGTGGAAGCACCTACAATTGAGTAGGTTCCCTGTTTGCTGACAAAACAGCCCCTTTGCCACCAAAACAGCCATGACCCATCGAGGCTTGGACACCACTAGACCCCTGAAGCTATGCTGTGGTATCTGGCACCAAGCCACCAGTAGCAGATCCTTTAAGTCCTGTAAGATGCGAGATGGGGCCTTCATGGATCGGACCTGTTTTTCCAGTATATCCTGGAGCTGGAGAATTTGGTAGCCAAGCCAACACTTCAACCATTTTTGAACCATTTTTGCACTGTGGCAGGGCACAATATCCTGCCGAAAGAGGCCACTGCCATCAGGGAATACCTTTTTTTATGGAGGGGTGTACTAGGTCAGCAATAATGTTTAAATAGGTGGTACATGCCAAGTAACATCCACATGAATGGCAGGACCCAAGGTGTCCCAGCAGTACAATGCCCAAAACATCACACTGCATCTACTGGCTTGCCTTCTTCCCATACTTTATTCTGGTGCCCTCTCTTCCCCAGGTAAGCGATGCACACACTCATCCTCATGCCCATCCTCATTATGTAAACACACACACATCATAGGTTGAACTGAATGGACTGATGTCTTTTTTCAACCTCACTAACTATGTTACTATGATGTAAAAGAAAATGTGATTCATCAGACCAGGCCACCTTTTTCAATTGCTTGGTGGTCCAGTTTTAATGCTCACATGCCCATTGTAGGTACGTTTGGCTGTGGATATGGGTCAGCATTGGCACCCTGACCAGTCTGCAGCTACACTTCCCCATACACAAAACCTGCAATGGTTTCAACACATCAACCTCATGGGCAACATGTTTGCTTGCTGCCTAATATACTTTATACCACCAACTTTCAGATGCAATTGTTATGAGATAATCGTTATTCACTTATTCTGTCAGTGGTTTTGTTACTTTCATACCCTCATGTAAAGAAAATAAGGGTATGTTTTGTATATGAAGACAAAATAAGTACAAGAGTCTGTAGAATTTTGTAAAATTAAATACCAATCTTCCCCTTCAGGGAACTCCTGCTGCAAATATTTTGCTTCCCCAAAGGGTTTTTGTAGCTTTTTATGTACTTTCAGTAAAGCATAAAAAACAGGATTTATTAAATGTTGTACTTTAAGAAGCTCACGAGTCTCAAGTTAAATAAGTTCCTCCATCCTTGATAAATCAATTATGTCAAACATTTTTGAAAATTAACCAGCGTGTTAACTGATTACCAGCTGGTATTTTTGAGCAGAAATTTATGCTTTTTTGTCTTTTATCTTCATGCATCACTATCATATTGCCCCCTTTGTCTGATGGTTTAAAACCAAATCCAAGTTCTTTAAGGGAAATCAAAAGCCTTCTAATGCCTGGGACTTACGTTGACATGTTGCGGTCTAAGAATTGTGAGGTGACCAGTTTCTTACTTTCTGGTCGTTAAATTGGGAGCATGGGTCACAGAATGGGGATATGCAGTGTCTGTGACAATATCTTCATAAATTTTGTATATTGTCCTCCTGCCATAACTCTGTAAAGTCTCTAAGGTATTTGTATTTCTGGCATGTAAATTCTTACGTCAGAAATGTGGCCATAAAAGGGTTAATCAGTATACTTAAAATATACCATATATGTCCTTATTTATGGAAAATGTGTCAATATTTTTACTAGAGAAGGTTAAACCCTTTTGCAAGGCCTCAAGTTTATCCTGAATTAGAGGGATATCTGAGAGATTGATCATCTGTTATTCTTTCTCCTACATTCTTCTTGTTGGAGTTACAAATTGATCCATCCTATTCTGTGATGAGCCCCGATCCCTTATGGATTGTCAGGGTATTTGTGATAATAAATTATCAAAGACATGTATATTAATAGGGAAATGCAGTTTGACTTCACACCTACTCAGCATTTCAAGTGTTTACCAGTCTCAGAACTGAAAGAGCAAATGACTCCAGCGCTTGAGGGGTGGCCTTGCGGCTGGTATCCTGAAAATGCGATTCAGGTCAAATTGTAGTAAATTCAAGCTGTGCTGCCACTCTCAAAGGGTCGTGGTAACCCAAAGCAGATAATGGAAAAGAGAAATGGACAGAGGGCGCACCAGCCTAGCACATTATCTTTAAAACAATTTATTGTAATAGACATATATACACATTATACTCTGAGCTCTGATGAAGGGGAACACCCCGAAACGCGTAAGCGTTTTTTTTTAGGTCTACATCCTTCCACGGCCTGCGGCAGCTGAGGATGCCCAGTGGAGAACCCTGGTGGTCCCTCATTGCTTATTGCCCGTGTTTCATAATAGTTTTGTGATTATAATGTGTATATATGTCTATTACAATAAATTGTTTTAAAGATAATGCGCTAGGCTGGTGCGCCCTCTGTCCATTTCTCTTTTTCAGAACTGAAAGACCCTGAGGGATTGATTTTGAAGACTCTAAAGCATCTTATAAATTACAAAATTTTTAAAACACTGCTAAATTCCCCCATCAACATTGAATGCCTCTTACAGTGCTGTTATATTTTGCCGGCAGGGTGGCGGGAGCCTTCCAGGCTGGCAGAATACAATGTTTGCTGCTAGTAACTATAGCCACTGGCAGTAATCACATGAAGAGAAATCAGACAGCGTGGTTGTACCCATGTTTATCGATGGATTGACTTGGGTACAATCATCTTGCCCATACATGGATGGTCCCTGCTGAACCAGCTGAATTTTAGTCTATGTATGGTCGGCTTTAAAGGAGCCTATTGGTACTCCAAGCAAACCAAGACAACCCTCAATCTCTAGTAAACAATGAGTTCGATTTGCTTATCCAGCAACACCTTGAGAAGAAAAAATACCCTCATTATTGGATCTTATTCGAACATTGGTACAGAAAAGACAATTACAAATCTTCTTCTGTTTGCCATACACTAGCAGATGCAAACATCAACCAGTTTTATCAGTTGGGAAATCCAAATTTTATGCATCATTATATCTCAAGCCCAACAAGAAACAAAACTTTTTTGTATGCTTATCATATTGTCAGTTACACTGATTGTCTCAATCTACAAAACTACAGATCTAGTGATCGACTGATTATCGGCAATCGGTGGCCGATATGCACTTTCCCCGATATACGGGAATCGGCCTTTGGGTTTACCGATATTGCTGATATTTCAGGAAAGTGCTTGTACCGGAGTGATGCCTGCAGCTAGAGGCATCACCCCAGTACCGGCGTCCATAGCCGACGGTCGGCTGTCTTGTAATGACAACAGATGCGCCTAAGATGCCGCTCGGCTGTCATTCCAAGGAGCGAAAGGGGATGTCCCCCCCTCCCGCCTCCTTCCGCGGCTCCAGTCCCACCGGGAGAACCGGGCATGTTACCTGCAGGGCCGCCGAAGAGAAGACACCGCATTTGGCTCTGACCGGGTCTCCATTTTTTAAAATTTGGCGGCGCCGAGTACCTGGAAGTGATGTCATGACATGACATCACTTCCGGGTACTGGCGGCTCCAAATTAAAAAAACTTGGCGTTTTGAATGCTTTTAAGTGCAGAGGAGGGGTTTGGGGTCTTTTAGACCCCCAGATCCCTCCACCACAGTACCTGTAGACATTAAAAAAAAAAAATGTAATGTCCGAAAATATCGGCCAATACCGATATCCGATGACCAAATTATCGGTATCGGTATTGGCGTTAAAAAACAATATAGGTCGATCAATACACAGATCATCACACAGACACTCATCTGATCAACATCCTGACTCTTCATATCACGAATTCAAGACTCTCCATACCAGGTCAGAATCTTTTTTAAATGGCCATTGCAAATTCTTTGGGTGTGGTTCTATAATCCACCACAGCTATCTTCGCGTGGTAAAGTAGAAATGAATCCCTCCACTTTGAAATATAACTTCATTTCTGAATCTGACTGAATTTGAGCCTTCATGGTTTTGCTGTTAGCCTTCTGTTGTTAAATCATATTCAAAGGTATCATCTTCATTTAAGGAATTCAAGTAATTAAGTTGAGCTACATCAGTGTAACCAGCATTCTGCTGCAGAGAATTTTAGGGGATGAACTAATTGAGGTGGACCTTGTGTCTACCAGCATAGTCTAAATGACCTGTATTCCAAAATGGTGGTGACTATACCTACTGAATGAAAAACAGGGAATCCAATTACTCCTAAGCTCCTTGCTCCCAATATATAGGTGTACTTTTTACTGCTGAAGCCACGTGCTATTAATATAACTGTGATTTTGCGCATCTCAATAAAGCAGACATATATGATTGACATTTGATTTATTGTTACATAGTCCATACTACAGTGAACATTTTATTGTGCTAAAAGCTCTACATAGATTTAAAAGAACTCAGGAAATTAATCAAGTCAGTGTGGTTTATGTTTAACCAGTACATTTTATGCCAATTACAGTAAGTTGGCACGTTGCAAGGCTGGAGACACTGTTCTATTGATTAAATAAATAGTTGGCATTGCTGTGTTGATTAATAGTTTAGACTTCCTGACAGGATCCTGTTGGTATTATTTCTACATTGGGAGTCAGTGCTGTTTAAACCTAACAAATGCGTGTTCAATCAAGGTGTGTGACCCTTTTGTGGAGGTGGGTTTCCCTTCCAAGTCTTGGGAGGACCAAACAGGCCCAGATCCATCTGAAATTGGATTGCCACATTTTGTCCTTTCTCCCACTCTTGTTTCATGCCACGGAATGTAAAGCACTTTTTGGAAGAATGATCAGCTAATTACATTATGGGTAGGTTGGACCAAGCTCTTGTTTTTCATTTGATAAATTGTATAAGGAGATTGATATTAAGGAATAAACTCTGTCATTTATTTTGAGCTTTTAGGCAGGAGACGTAAAAACTGATCCAGATGGAGAGTATAGCAGCTTGTTAACTATACATTGAAATGCGATCTAATGACAGAATTTTAGACTGACTAATTTATTTAGCGTGCATTGACCTGATTCATTAATTGTTATTCTGTATGGTGCCAAATACAGCATATAAAGCTATTTTCTACATGATTTTACTATGCATGATATAATAGATCTTTAGATGCTCTCTTAGCTAACAAGGGTTTGATGGGCTGATGGACAATGCAAAAAGCAGTGAACTTATAAGATACCCAACTTTTAATGGATCAATCATTTATATAGGTTTTACTACAGGGGGCTTATGTAAAGTCTGAGTCCATTTTGCATATTTCGGGCCAAGGCTGTATTTCTTAATTAACCATCATTCTGCTAAATTAAAAGCCTTTGCAGTATCGTTAAGAGGCCAACAACCGTTGCTCCTTTTTGATCATGAGAAGCATGAAAATTCCCACTGAAAAGCAAGACCATTGATACTAACCTCTCCAACAGGTGGCAAGCGCTGTTGCCATAGTAATTACAATAGCGTGTCCACACAAATGCATATTTTATTTCTTTTTATTTACTTCAGGTACTTATATAGCGCTGTCAATTTACGCAGCGCTTTACATATACATTGCACATTCACATCACATATTGACTACATTGAAAAAAATAATAGGGAAGGCTGGCCCCCAGCGCTTGTTGCTAGATGACAAATCTAACAGATGCCTATTAAGTACTGAAAGTACAAACACATGAGCAGAAGTAGTGAGTTTGAGCCTGTCCCGTGCATGTGCAGTGGTATCAGCATCAATCACTTGGCAACACTGGCAACAGACTCTGCAGTCCTGGTATGCAAATAAGGACATGACTGGGTTACGTCACATATCTCAAAGTGCATGGAAACTAGGGGAAAAAAGGATGAATGAATACCAGTGCAGAAAACAAATGACAATGTAAATAAACATGAATGACTGGCTTTATATTTATAAGATGGAAATTTTAAGGAAACCCAAAACTGCACAAAATATAGATAGTACAAAAAAAAACAGTAGGTAACAAAATAAAGGGCATAAGGTATAAGTAGAAGCACATCTTGTTTATTCAAGGAAACAAGTCAAAGAAAGGTTAGTGTTAAGACCCTTAGGGTGTACTATGTCAAGGGTATAAATCCAAAATGCTTCCCTTACACAGCAGCTGCCATAATCTGTCCACACCAATAGGTGATCTGTTCAGTAACTATCCCTCTTAATGAATTTGTTTGATGTTTCATCTCACTGAAATGTACAGCCACAGGTTTGTTATGGTATTCCACATTCAGTGCTATATTCCCCATTCAGGGCTTTAACCAGTGCCACCTTTGTATCACTCTTGTGTTCCTGAAAGCACCTCCTAAACGGACCATTTGTCTTGCCCACATACACAAGAGTGCAAGGGCATTTGAGGATTTATACATAAAATTTAAATAACCCTGCAATCTTTCTTGCTGCCATTATGTGGATGTAAACAAAATGCACTACTACATTCCACACATTAAATTTATGGCATCTGAAGCAACCCATCTTGTGTGATAACCTCAGTGTTTTTTTTTTTTAATTTAATTCTGGGGTCTGCCTGTACCAGAAGATCATGTACATTTCTTTTCCACTGATAAACCCATAGTGGTGCATTTTTTTACCTTGGGGACAACGTTTTGTCTGCCTGCAGTACATTGAGATTGCGAACTGTGGCTTTGAATACAACACTAGTCTTTCTTTTTTCTTTTTTCTGCTGCCATGGGTTACAATCCTATTGTAAAGAAAGGGCTGCCTTTTTGCAACAAATAATGGTAAAATATTAAATAGTGCAAAATGTTAATATGTTAAATACTGGTCCATGCCGGAAGCGCTGATGAAGAAGAAGAAGAGCAGGGAATTTCAAATTCTCAGACTACTGGAGTGGCTGACAGCTAAACAACCCAGGAGGTAAGTAGAGCGGAAACTGGGGGGAAGGGGACTTTGTCCGATGTTAGTTCACCTTTTTTATTTAAGGTAAATTTACCCTTTGAAGATATAAATTGAGGATGGTAGAGGAGGTTGCATGTCATGGGGTTGATTTACTAAAGGCTGTTCACTTAAAGTGATTGTAAAGTCTCGTTTTAGTTCTATAAAAATAACAAACATGTCATACTTACCTCCTCTGTGGAATGTTTTTTCACAGGGCAGCCCAGATCCTCCTCTTCTCGGGTCCCTGGCTGGAGCTCCTGGCCCCTCCCTCCCATTGAGTGCCCCCACAGTAAGCAGCTTGCTATGGAGGGCACCCGAGCCAAGCCGCTGCTCTGTGCCCCCCATGCGGAGTGCGGTTCCGCCCATCCCCGCTCTCTTCTCATTGGCTAACTGAGTTTAATTGACAGCAGCAAGAGCCAATAGCGCAGCGGGAGACAATCAGGAGGGAGAGTCCCAGACGGCCGAGGCACTCATGGTGATATCGCTGGATCTAGTTGGGGCACAGGTAAGTATTGGGAGGGCTGAGGGGAGCTGCTGCATTAAGATATAAAACCTTCTGCCTTTACAACCACTTTAAGTGAATTTTTTATTTGCAAGGACATTTTCCTTTAGCTTAACCACTTAAGCCCCAGCCCTATTTCGGACACTTTTTGTTTACAAGTTAAAATTAGTATTTTTTCCTAGAAAACTACTTAGAACCCCCAAACATTATGTATATTTTTTTAGTAAAGACTCTGGAGAATAAAATGTCGGTCATTGCAAAATTTTTTGTCACGCGGTATTTGCGCAGCGGTCTTTAAAACGCCATTTTTTTGGAAAAAAATTGAAAAATCACATATTTTACTGCATTTAAAAAATACTAAACAGTAAAGTTAGCCCATTTTTTTTGTATATTGTGAAAGATGATGTCACGCCGTGTAAATAGATACCCAACATGTTACGGTTTAAAATTGCGCCCCCCCCGTGGGATGGCGAAAAACTACGGTCAATAGAGATCTCAATCTGCGACGCTTTAAATTTATTTAACGGTTACCAGTTTAGAGGTAGAGTGTAGCTCTTTTTTTTAAATTATTGCGCACGCTCTGGCGATCGCGGCGATACCTCACATGTGGGGTTTGAACAGCGATTTTATTCGCGGCTCGACTTGCGTATACGTTTTTTTTTGTGCGCGAGCTAACGGTGACGGGGGCGGCGGAATTTTTTTTTTTTCCTATTTATTTTTTATTTTTTTTAAACTTTACAAACTTTAAAAAAAAAAAATCTGATCACTTTTATTGCTGTCACAAGCAATGTAAACATCCCTTGTGACACCAATATGTGTGACAGGTACACTTTATGGAGGGATCGAGGGTCTAAAAGACCCTAGACCCCTCCACTACACTTCCCTGTATGCAAAACGCCGAAAAAACTGCATTTTTGCATACAGCCGTTTTTTAAATTTGCCGCCTTTTGCAGCACAGTAACCCGGAAGTGACGTCATGGACGCCGCCTCCGGGTTACGTCATCGGAGCCCCGATCAATGCCGTTTCCGGCATTCATCGGGACTCCATCCAGCCGGCGGACGTGCCGGCTGGGTGCTCGGGGGTTCCCGGTGGGACGGGAGCCCCGGGCAAAGCCACGGAAGGCGGCGGGAGGGGGCGGGGACGTCCCCTCCCGCCCCCCTGGGTAACGATCGAGCGGCTCCCGAGCCGCATCGGTCGTTATCGATGGAAAGCCGACCGTCGGCTTCAAACCACGGTACCGGGATGATGCCTCTAACTAGAGGCATCATCCCGGTATAAACCCGCAAAGTGTACCGACGTATCAGTACGTTGATATGCAGTAAGTGGTTAATAAATGAGTTGGAGCTTTGATGACTTCCATCATCCAATCATGTGCAAGTAAAAATAATGTTTTAATAAATTTCAGTGCTTGTGCTGGGTATTCCTTGTGAAGTGAAAAATTCTCAACATGCTCTTCAGTAAATAAACCGCCATGGACAGGTCAAAAATACTCTTTAAGCCGAAGTTTTAGTCTACATTGACTTAGCTCTAGGTTTCAATCCAGAGGAGAACTATCTCTGGCTATCTGAAGAAAATAGCATGGGCTCCATTCACTATTTACACTTTGGTTTAAAAAAAACATTAAATTTTTGAATTTTAAATCTCAAAGACATCTATTTGTGTAAAACTGTTTTTTTTTTTTTAGTGTGACAGAAAATGAAGGCCCCTTTCACATTTTTACGACCTGAAAGTCACGCTACTTTGACGCGACTTTACCGTGTGACTTTGATGTGACTTCAACGTGACTTGAAGCAATGCCTGTGTAATCTTGAGGTCTATGAACCTCAAATCCCATCAAAGTTGGACCAAAGTAGTGCAGGGACTACTTTGAAGTTGAACGGTACTCAGTGGAACTCATGGGGTATGACTTGTCATGCGACTTTGCAGTCTCAAAGCGCAGGACAAGTCACAAAAGTGTGATAGGGACCTTAGAGAACACTGGCACATGTATTGATAACACCAATATTGCAGCCATCCCTAATAAGACAAAGGGCAATACCTTTGTCTTTATACAGTAGATTAAGCACTTATTTTATTAGAGAAAACTGCTAAAAAGAATAAAGTGACAGGACATATATTAAAATGTATTACCACTTTTGCAGACAAATTAGGAGAACACCTACTTCATATTTGTCACATCTTCTCATTCATATAGCATAACTTCAGTTCAGAAATTTCTGTTTACATTTATTTGCTTTTTTTCCTTTGCTATGCAGAGGGGTCTGAGGAGTTAAAATAGTATTCCAACTTAATACTAACTAGTCTTAAAAATGTTCCCTCCCCCTGCAGTTACCTATCCTGCCCACCATGTGTAAAAAAGATGTGTATACTTACCTATTTTAAGTTCTCTTCAATCCAGCCACGCTGTCCACTGTGTCATTGATTGGTGGCTGCAGGGGAGAGGCGGGAGTGGTTGAGAATTGCTGGGAATTCCAGGAGCTGTGATTTTACCCATAGGCTCCCATGTCCCAGCTGTTGTCACTGCTACCTGCAGCAGCAGCTGACTGACACAAGGGAGCCACAGCTATGGTTGACGTGACCAGAGGAGCTCGGACTACACAAGTTAGACCGACCGTATAGGTAGTAGTGAAGGGGAGGGAACTTTTTAAAGCATAGTGTTAGGCTGGAATTCTGCATACTATAATGACGTCACTGCAATTCTCCACCTGACGTTCATTTCATTCTAAGGAACATCTTCCTGGGGCAATGTCTTCTTAATAGCAGTGACGTCATCACGCCGCCCAGAGTATTGGCGGTGTGATTTAAAATGCTCTTATTGCCATCTGCTTGTGAGTAGTTTTAATTGGTTTTATAATAAATTGATTTACACAGTACTTCACTATGGGATTTATCTTTTCCTTGGTATGTACTGTTGGTGGTGAGAGTGGATCTAGTGAATAAATATGAGATCATCCTGTGGCATACTACCTCTATGAGAGCGATCTAAGGCACTGAGGGTTGAGAAGCTAAAGAGATTGAAGCCATCCATCCCTTAGGGATCTTGTGTCATTTAAATGTGGTTTTAGACCTCATATAATGTGAGGCATAAATATCTGGTAAGCGGCCTCTTTTTCTCACCTGACGGCTGATGCACTTTGGATTTATCAAGAATTTTCTTTCACAGTGGACTTTTTTTCAGTTAACACGTGGACTTTATTTATTTGTTAAATTAATAATTTAACCTTTTTATGTGACAGTGCAACACTTATCTTTTATGAGTTTTCTGGTTATTTGTGTGCAATATCAGTGAGGGCTGCTGTCATCACTGCACATTATTATATATCTAAAATTTGTATATATTTTTTTACACGTACAGTATTGATGTGCTTGGGGTATACTAAGCACAGGGTACATACTGTATATGTATTTATATATATATATATGTATGTGTGTGTATATATATATATATATGTATATGTATGTATATATGTAAATATTACTATATATCTATAGTTATATATCTATCTATATATACTGTAGATATATATATATATATATATATATATATATATATATTAGTGATCGACCGATATCGGTTTTTCATTGCCGATACCGATATTTTGGCCATTGAATATTGGTATCGGCCGATGTTGGCCGATATTTTCGTAAATTTAAAATAAAAATTATTATTATTTTTTTTTTTTTATCACTTGACAGGTACTCTTGTACCTCTAGCTGCAGGCATCTCTCCGGTACAACATTTTCCCAAAATATCGGCAATATCGATCACCTTGGTGGCCGATTCCAATATATCAGGGAAAGTGCATATCGGCCCTCGATATATCAGCTTTGTTGATAATCGGTCGATCACTAATATATATAAATAAACCACGGTTTTAAAGTTTGACTGTAGTACTGTAGTACTTAAAAGCTCTTATTTGCTAGGATGGTAGATGATGTTGGCGTAATACAGTACATTTTTGAAGGTCTTTCTTGCTTAAGGGTCCTTTCACACGGCCGCTCCGTGTGTCCGCAAATCATCCTATTTTTTTGCGGATGATTTGCGGACATAATGTAAGTGAATGGCACTGCGGATGTCAGCGGAATACCATCCGCTGACATCCGATTTTCCTCCTTTCAGTTCTGTTCTGTTTTTTCGAATGGAACAGAACCCTATTTTTTCATCCGTGTAAAAAACGGAAAGGTAGGAAAATCGGATGTCAGCGGTGTCATCCGCTGACATCCGCAGTGCCATATACTTACATTATGTCCGCATATCATCCGCAAACGGATGGGATGATATGCGGGCACACGGAGCGGATGACAGAAATGTCATCCGCTCCGTGGAAAAAAAAAAAAAAAAGTCCCGCAGCGGACCTTTCACATGGAGCGGCCGTGTGAAAGAAGCCTTAGTGTTCCTCATTCTGTTTCTTGCTGTGTCTATAAATAATATTAACCCCCAATCTCTCCAACAGGAAACTCAGTGCAAAGCCCCACATGGCCACAACGGCAGGAGATGAAGAATTAGTGAATTACATACTCGGTCGCTGGAAAAACAGTGAATCTGGTCTTGATGATGCTAAGGAAGAAAGATATGATGTATATTTATCCTTTCCTAATGCAGAAAGGCCAAACAGTGTGCAGATAAGTAAGTGATCTCTGACATCATTATGTTAGTAATCACAGTAACATTGATTTACTTAATGAAAGTGATTAGAGCAAATATTTAAAACAGTCACCACTAAAAAATAAGTACTATTTAAATGTAAAATTGTGTTTGCTACATCAATCATTTGTTGCATAATCTGTAATATCAACCGAGCGAGAGCAGACATAGCAGGATACCACAAGATTATTTTGCTCATTTGATGGTCATATTCATTGTGCTGTAGATTTATATTAATGAAATCATTTTTGTTATTTTTATTATTTGTAATTTAACATTGCTTGTAAATAACCTACTTATCAGGCCATTACAGATATCAAAGAAAGAGAAACATTTTTTGTCATGGTCATGGTATCTTTATTTCTTGATGTATCTTAAGGTAGCATACAAGATTCCAACCGTAAGTTTTCTTTTGTAAATAAAGTGATTGTAAACCCTCACCTTGTAAAGCACACCATTCAGTTTATAAAAGAGCTGGTTCTGGCCAGCTCAGTAGATTGCTTTAAAAAAAGGTCTGGATTCTTTCCTAAATGTACATAATATAACTGGATACTAACATTTATAGGTAAAGTTGATACAGGGAACATCTGATTGCCTCTCGGGGGATCAGGAAGGATTTTTTCCCCTGCTGTAGCAAATTGGATCATGCTTTGTTGGGGTTTTTCGGATTCCTCTGGCTCGACTGTGGATATAGAATTGTGTATTTGGGATTGTATGATTTTTTTTTTTTTTTGCTCTTTTATTGGTTGAACTAGATTAACTTTTTTTCAATCTGACTAACTATGTAGTGTGTAGGGAGGAGCCTGCTGGGGTATATGATACTTTGCTTTTTGTTGTAATATGGTTTGGTATGGGTTAAAGTTGTGCAACACATCTGTATGCTTCCCAGGGGGTTTAGAAAGGGTTTAAGGCAGGAAGAAACACTGCAGAATGTAGTCTACTCTGAACACGTAGTCTCCCTTTTAGGGGTACCCAGTTGAGGTACTGGAAGCGGACTCATCTAAAATAGACTCTCACTAAATGGACTCTGATGGTATATTAGGGTTCAAGTGGGCAATTTCAAGGAACTCTAAGAGCCTGTTATATGTGACTGTAAACTTTTAGTAAAGTTCTAGTTTTGTTAAAAGAGAATACCTGGTTTGAAGTTCCTGGGAAAAGGGATGCATGCAAGGCGTATAAAACCACTGGGCTTGTAACAAGGGACAAAGAGAAATTTGAGAGAAAATGCTTCCAAGGATTAATAGGTGGTGAAGCTGAGAAGTGAAAGACTATATTACCATTGCCATGAGTAACCAGGGGAGTGTTAGGTGCTATAGCTTCCAGCCAGCTGGAGAATAGTGTGGCTTGGAAGAGATGATGGTGTGCCCTGGTATTGAGGGGGTTTCTGATCTGGGCCCCCTCCCTTTTGATCAGTGCCCCATGCAAGAGACCAATATCATGGCACAGAGCCCCTATGGATCTAGCCTGTATGTCACTGGAAAAAAGTAGAGTGAGAATCCTCTGAGGTACAGAAGGTCAAACACAAGTAGAGAGTTTGTGCTTAGTAAAGTGAAAAGTCTCAGATGTTTCATGGAGTGTGACATGGAAGCTGCACTTGCAGAGCAGGATATAGGCTCTGTGGTATCCCCTTGAAAGTGCTGCACCATGTAGAAGGAGTTTAGTACAATGTACACAATGTAGAAGGAGTTTAGTACAGTGTACACCATGTAGAAGGAGTTTAGTACAGTGTGCACCATGTAGAAGGAGTTTAGTACAATGTACACAATGTAGAAGGAGTTTAGTACAGTGTACACCATGTAGAAGGAGTTTAGTACAGTGTGCACCATGTAGAAGGAGTTTAGTACAGTGTACACCAGGGGTCCTCAAACTTTTTAAAGAGGGGGCCACTTCTTGGTCCCTCAGACACTGTTGGGGGCCGGACTATAGTTTTAAAAAAAATATGAACGAATTCAATGCAGAGAGACCAGCGTGCCGTGCCCCCCTTCAATGCAGAGAGACCAGCGTGCCCCCTTTCAATGCAGAGAGACCAGTGTGCCCCCTTTAATGCAGAGAGACCAGCGTGCCCCCTTTCAATGCAGGGAGACCAGCGTGCCGTTCCCCCTTTAATGCCGAGAGACCAGCGCGCCCCCTTTCAATGCAGAGAAACCAGCGTGCCCCCTTCAATGCAGAGAGACCAGCGTGCCCCCTTTCAATGCAGAGAGACCAGCGTGCCCCCTTTCAATGCAGAGAGACCAGCGTGCCCCCTTTCAATGCAGAGAGACCAGTGTGCCCCCTTTCAATGCAGAGTGACCAGCGTGCACCCTTTCAATGCAGAGAGACCAGCGTGCCCCCTTTCAATGCAGAGAGACCAGCGTGCCCCCTTTCAATGCAAAGAGACCAGCATGCCGTGCCCCCTTTCAATGCCAAGAGACGAGCGTGCCCCCTTTCAATGCAGAGAGACCAGCGTGCCCCCTTTCAATGCAGAGGGACCAGCGTGCCCCCTTTCAATGCAGAGTGACCAGCGTGCCCCTTTCAATGCAGAGAGACCAGCCTGCCCCCTTTCAATGCAGAGTAACCAGCGTGCCGTGCCCCCTTTCAATGCAGAGAGACCAGCGTGCTGTGCCCCCTTTCAATGCAGAGAGACCAGCGTGCCTCCTTTCAATGCAGAGTGACCAGCGTGCCCCCTTTCAATGCAGAGTGACCAGCGCGCCCCCATTCAATGCAGAGAGACCAGCGTGCCCCCTTTCAATGCAGAGAAACCAGCGTGCCCCCTTCAATGCAGAGAGACCAGCGTGCCCCCTTTCAATGCAGAGAGACCAGCGTGCCCCCTTTCAATGCAGAGAGACCAGCGTGCCCCCTTTCAATGCAGAGAGACCAGTGTGCCCCCTTTCAATGCAGAGTGACCAGCGTGCCCCCTTTCAATGCAGAGAGACCAGCGTGCCCCCTTTCAATGCAGAGAGACCAGCGTGCCCCCTTTCAATGCAAAGAGACCAGCATGCCGTGCCCCCTTTCAATGCCAAGAGACGAGCGTGCCCCCTTTCAATGCAGAGAGACCAGCGTGCCCCCTTTCAATGCAGAGGGATCAGCGTGCCCCCTTTCAATGCAGAGTGACCAGCGTGCCCCTTTCAATGCAGAGAGACCAGCCTGCCCCCTTTCAATGCAGAGTAACCAGCGTACCGTGCCCCCTTTCAACGCAGAGAGACCAGCGTGCTGTGCCCCCTTTCAATGCAGAGAGACCAGCGTGCCTCCTTTCAATGCAGAGTGACCAGCGTGCCCCCTTTTAATGCAGAGTGACCAGCGCGCCCCCATTCAATGCAGAGAGACCAGCGTGCCCCCATTCAATGCAGAGAGACCAGCGTGCCCCCATTCAATGCAGAGAGACCAGCGTGCCATGCCCCCTTCAATGCAGAGAGACCAGCGTGTTGTGCCCCCTTCAATGCAGAGAGACCAGTCACTGCACTTACCTGCAACGGCGGCGGCTTCTCCTCAGTTCCCCGCGTCTCCTCGAGTCCTCCCACCTCCTCCTCGGCCAATGGCATGGGTTCGCCTTTCGGCCAATCAGGAAGCGGGTCTCGGACACGCTTCTTTATTGGCCAGGAGGAGGATCTGTGTGACAATAGCGAATTTTGATTCACTATTGTCACACAAATTGGTGCGCTAGGGCGCAGTGCTCTGCACCCCGGGTCCACCCTCTTCTGAAGCTTATTAGAGCCTCTGGCTCTAATTAGGTGATTCAGGAAAAAAAAAACAACATGAATGATACATCCCGGCCGGCGGGCCGGGTTCAGGACCCTGGCAAGCCGCATGCAATTCTGATTGTCTGATAGTGGAATCAAAGCAGAAAATAAGAGCCTCATAATGAAAGAATTAAAGTATGTGTAAAGCTGACATTTTTTTTTTTTTGCTAGCTATGTCTCATTGAAGAGATTCCTCTTCACTTCAGGTCTTGTAGACATAACAGTTAGTGTAAAGCAGGCATCACTAAATGGCAGACTGCAGTTCGGACCTGGACCGAATAACAGTCCTACCTGGACAGCAGCTCCACCATCCAGCAGCCCGGATGTCCTCTCCCGGGTGATAACCTCCCCCCCTCCCCCACTGCCTCAGCTTTCCTCCCTACAGCAGCTGGCAGGCAGAAGACATGGCGCACCCGAACAGAAGGTGGGACCCCCCAAGCTCACAAGCCAGTGACTTGCTGGTAGGACACAGGGTCCCAGCAACCAATCACCTGCCCACCAACAGGAAAAGCTGGACAGTCACAGCCCCCCCCCCCGTCCAGACAAGGCACGCCCCATGCCCACCAACCGCTGTGCAAGGTAGGATTGGAAATGTTGGAGAGAGGCTATGATTGGAAGGGGGAAATGGGATGTTGAGGAGGGGGGCTTTCAAGTTAAGGGGACTGGGGGATGTAAAAAAAGGGGGCTGTATAAGGAACTGGGAAAAAAAGGGGGCCACGAAGGGGACTGGTATACAAGAAAGGAGGGGGGAAGGGGACTAGGGTGCAAGGAAAGGGGGGCTGTGAAGGGGACTGGGGTGCAAGGAAAGCGGGGGGCTGTAAAGGGGACTGGGGTGCAAGGAAAGAGGGCTGTGAAGAGGATTGGAATGCAAGAAAGGGGGGCTGTGAGGGGGACTGGGTTGCATGAAAGGGGGGCTGTGAAGGGGATTGGGGTACAAGGAAGGGGGCTGTGAAGGGAACTGGGGTGCAAAACAATTAGGGGCTGTGAAAGGGATTCGGATACAAGAAAGGGGATACTGTGAAGGGGACTTGGATGCAAGAAAAGGATGGCGGAGCTGTGAAGGGAACTGGAGTGCAAGAAAGGGGGGGCTGTGAAGGTGGCTGGGGTTATTCTGACTCCAACTGTTATAATAGTGACTTACAGTATCTCACAAAAGTGAGTACACCCCTCACATTTTTGTAAATATTTTATTATATCTTTTCATTTGACAACACTGAAGAAATGACACTTTGCTACAATGTAAAGTAGTGAGTGTACAGCTTGTATAACAGTGTAAATTTGCTGTCCCCTCAAAATAACTCAACACACCGCCATTATTGTCTACATCGCTGGCAACAAAAGTCAATACACCCCTAAGTGAAAATGTCCAAATTGGGCCCAATTAGCCATTTTCCCTCCCCAGTGTCATGTGACTCATTTAGTATTACAAGGTCTCAGGTGTGAATGGGGAGCAGGTGTGTTAAATTTGGTGTTATCGCTCTCACTCTCTCATACTGGTCACTGGAAGTTCAACATGGCACCTCATGGCAAAGAACTCTCTGAGGATCTGAAAAAAAAATTTTCCTCTACATAAAGATGGCCTAGGGTCTATGGCCTATTGAGTGCATACTGTTCTGTACATGAATATACTTTTAAGCCAACATTTTTGTTTTAAAAATCCTTTTATTTATTTTTTTGGTCTTATGTAATATTCTAGTTTTCAGAGATACTGAATTTGTTTTTTTTTTAAAAGCTGTAAAGCAATAATCATCAAAATTAAAAGAAAGAAATGCTTGAAATATATCACTCTGTGTGTAATAATTCTATATAATATATGAGTTTAACTTTTTGAATTGAAATACTGAAATAAATACTTTTTTTTGATGATATTCTAAATTTTTGAGATACACCTGTAGATATGCAGTTATGCTCTTGATTGGGTGCACACATAAATGTAGGCATTGTTCATACAAACCATATTCTCTCTTTTATCACTCTAGTAAAGTATGGGATTATCAAAAATAATCCTACCTTAAGACACATTTGAACATTACTAGTGTGGGGGATGGAAGATCTAAGAATGCAAAGTGAGAGATCTCCCATGGTCAGACTACAGTGGTCTACAGCAGCCCTCAAAAATTCCACTCGCCTGCTCGCATTTTGCGAGTGGAATGATGAGGATGGAGAGTAAGGGCTGTGCTGTAAGAAAAAGGTGGACCCGAGGCGCAGAGCAGTGCGCCCTGAGCTCACCCATTGTGTGATAATAGCGAATGAATATTCGCTATTGTCACATGGATCCTCCTCCTAGCCAGTCAGGAAGCGGGTCCGAGATCCGTTTCCTGATTGGCCGAAACGCGAACAATTGCAATTGGCCGAGGAGGAGGAGGGAAATGCGGAGGATTGAGGAGAAGCCACCGCTGCATCAGGTAAGTGCACGCTGGTCTCTGCACGCTGTGGTCACTCTGCATTTAAGGGGGCACGCTGTGGGCACTCTGCATTGAAAGGGGGCACGCTGTGGGCACTCTGCATTGAAAGGGGGCACGCTGTGGGCACTCTGCATTTAAGGGGGCACGCTGTGGTCACTCTGCATTGAAAGGGGGCACACTGTGGGCACTCTGCATTGAAAGGGGGCATGCTGTGGGCACTCTGCATTGAAAGGGGGCACGCTGTGGGCACTCTGAATTTAAGGGGGCACGCTGTGGGCACTCTAAATTTGTTGTTGTTGTTGTTAATATTTTTTTGTTACTTAATTCTGAATAAAACATTTAACAGTGTAATTTTATGAGATATTTTACGAGGGCGTGTTTAGGGGTGGAGCAGGGTAGGGTTTGGGTGGGGCAACAAGTGGCGAGTAACTCTTAAGGCCTGGCTAGTAACTCATGGCTTGAAATTTTGAGCCCTGGTGTACAGGGTATCCTACTACTGTAGGGTCTATTTGTCATATGACCCTGCTAAAATTACAAGTATGGGATAATATTGTCCTAATGCCCATGTGCATCTTTATTTAAGAAATTGTTCCTCCCTAATTTTTACACATATATTCTATGTCACTTCTTTTCTCATCAGTTACAACAAGTAATGAGATCAAGTTTACATCGATTGCAACTGAAGAGCAAGTAGAACCGGACCAAACAGACCCAGCTGTAGTTAAACCATATGCTGCTTATGCTCCTCCTGGAAATCCAAAGGTAAGCTTAGGGCAGGGTTTTAACCATTGTTATAAAAACAACCACAATAAGGAACATTATAGTAATAAATATAGTAATAACATTTTATCAAAGAAGGAAAAAAAAAGCCAATAAACATTTCTTGAAGTATATAACTGTAAAATTATATTGTATAAGGAAGTGAAGGACTGTGGGATTCTTGTACAATTAAATTCCTTAACCTCCCTAGCAGTATTCCCGAGTGTGGCTCGGGGTTAATTTTCAGTACCAAAAGCGGTAACCCAGAGCCACACTCGGGATTACCGCAGAATCAAAATCACTTTCCCTGCGATCCCCCGCCGTCCTCCCGCTGTCCTCTCGCTATGTGCTCAGCAGATGCTGGCACCTGTCTTCCGGTTCCCTTCCCTGCGAGCGTTGCAACGCAGGAGGGTGGAACCAGCGGCAATTTAAAAAAAGGAAAATACACTAAATAACATGATACAAAGTTGTGATCCTAACGGATTACACTGTATCATGCCATTGCACAACAGGATTGCACCTGGTGACTTTTCCAGTGCCCTGCCTGTGCTTTTCCAGCGCTTTGTGCCTGGAAAATTGAGAATGACCATGGCGTCCAAAAAGCGTTCTTTTTGCGCAAAAGCGCTTTTAGACAAACTGGAAAACAGCGGCAGCGAAACTGAGTTACTTGAAGAACTGAGCGATAGCGATTCGTGGGAAAATTCGTCATCAGGTACGGAAAGTGACGACAGCGATGATTCTGATGTCTCTTTCTGGCACATAGCTTGAGGAATTTGGGAAGTATATCAAGTGATTCTTCCGAATTTCCAATGGAGCTTTGAGCCAGAACATCTTTAAATTGTATGAGGAACCCACATAGACATTGGAAAAACTTATATCTGCAAGTTTTATTCTACATAGGGACAGCTACATTTTGACAGCTGCTCCTACTATGCAACACATAGCGATTTCGGGCTGACAATTTGACAGGCGGTAATTGCCACTACTAGCGCTGGGGTAGTGGCGGCAGATGGAGAGGAGATGAATACAGTAATTGTGCTTTAGAAACTTTGTTCACATTTTTTTTTAGGAAATCTCTACTATGTGTAAAATCCTCAAGCAATAATGTTTTAGAAATAGCATAGGTTGGAACTTTGTCCACGTTGTTGGTGAGGTTCCCCCTTGCCACTTGTCTTTGCAACTGTTGTTTCTGGGACAAAAAAAATTACTGAAACCCAAATTTTGACAGTTGTCACAGCAACAAGAGATAAGAGGAAGCCACGTATTGGGGACACCTCTCATGGTGACAAGTAAGAGGGGGAATTTTCCCTCACTTTGGAGAGATTTCCCCTTACTTGTTGGTGTGTCCCTAAAAGAAGAAGTGAGGGTAAATCTTTATAAAAACACAGCTAGAATAAAAATTCCACCATGCTATTCAAAGCTAAAAAAGTGACCCTCTCAGCACGCAACAAATGCAGGTAAAAGCACAGAAAATCGGGTATTTTACATACTTACCTGAAGTGTTTTTCCTTTATATAAATTATTCTGTATAGACATGTGCAGAACCAAAAAATTTGTTTTGTTTCTTTTCGATTCGTTATTTACATAAATTTGTTTGTTAAATTTGTTAAATTCCTTTTGTTCAAATATGAATCGATTCGAATTTGAAGAATTCCAATTTCATTCACGTTCGACTCAAATTCCATTTGAATTCTAGTGGAATTCTAGTTGAATTTGTTGAATTCAAATCAAATTCCAGTTAAATTGCATTTGAATTGAATTCCATTCTAAAATCAAAATATTTCTATTCGAAATTCCAATTTTGCAAAATGGTTATATTTTTATTCCATGCTCTTCTATTGTTTTTTTTCTATTCTGTTTATTTCCTTTCTATTATATTCTATTATTTTCTATTCAAATTTATTCTATTTGAAATGTGAATTTCGGAAAATGGTTATATTGTTATGTTCTTTCTATTTCATTCTATTGTTTTCTTTTTCTATTCTATTCTATTCTATTTTTTTCTATTCTATTTGATGCTATTTTTTTCTTTTTTCTAGGCAATTATTTTCTTTTATTTTCTATTCTAATCTATTATTTTCTAATTTATTCTGTTTGAATTTTTGGAAATGGTTATATTCTTTCTATTCTATTCTATTCTATTGTTCTTTGAATTCTATTCTATTCTTTTATTTTCTATTCTTTTTTATTCTATTCTTTTCTGTTGTATTGAAATTCAAATTTATTCTATTTCAAATTCGAATTTCAGAAGATGGGTATTGTTCTTTCCATTTTATTCTATTCTATTTTTTATTCTATTCTATTTCTTTTTTTGCTAATCTATTTAATTCTGTTTTACTTTATTCTTTTATTTTCTATTCTATCCCTTTATTTTCTATTATATTCTTTTCTATTTTATTATATTCTTTTTTTTTCTATCACTTTATTTTCTATTCTATTTTATTAATAAAAATAGAAGAAGGTGCGCTGATTCAATGATAAAGCTGCTACCAAAAATCCAATAACTTTAGTGGACAGTGTATAAATGTGAAAAGATAAACCAGGATAATTTATTGTATTTAGCGCACCAGACTTATTTTTTCACATTTATACACTGTCCAATCAAGTTATTGGATTTTTGGTAGCAGCTTTATCATTGAATCAGCGCACCTTCTTTTATTTTTATTTCTTATTTACACACGAGGTAGCAACAGATTGATCCAGATGGATATTTTTTAATATAATAGTTCTAGAAAACTAACAAACACCAGGATAATTTATTGTATTTAGCGCACCAGACTTATTTTTTCATATTCTATTTTATTCTCTTCGGAAATTCAAATTCGATTTGAAAACTATTCAAATTTCTTTCGAAGTTTTGTTTTGTTATTTCGGATTAGATTATTAATTTGTTACTATTGTAATTGAGAAATTCGGCTACATCCGAATTTCTGAAAAACCAAAAGTTCGTCTGAATTTCAATTCGGAACGTAACAAACCACACATGTCCAACTCTGTATTCACTTGCAATATTCCTTTCAATTTGCTAGAAAATGTGACTACTCCAGGAAGAGTCAGTTCTCTAGCACAGCCCTGTCCCTCTTCTTGGAGTGTCTACTCTCTGTGCTGGCCCAGCTCTTTCACCCCACACCTCTCCTGACCTCCCTAACAACCTTTGTAGTTTCTAAAGGAGTTTACTGGGGCTGCTGACATCATATCCAAGACAGCGGTGCCCAACAGCAGGTTCAGGCCTATCGGATGTCTACACAAGTGGGGCTTTTACAGGTAAATAGCATGCATAAATATGTTAAATGCGCATATGATTAAATAGGAAGATTTATCTGAAATGATTGGTTGGATGACAAAGTCTCTTTAACCACCTTAGCGGTAATCCCGAGCGTGACTCGGAGTTGATTTTTCATATCTGGAGCGGTAACCCCGAGTCACGCTCGGGGTGGATTGCAGAGAGCGCAGCGGTGTTCTCTTACCTTATCCTGGCGATCCAGCGATGATCTCTCATTGCTGCGACCGCCAGCCGAGAGTCCCGCCGCTCCTCCGTCCCTCCGTCGGTACGATCACTTCCTAGTTCCGTTCCCTGCAGCAGCAATGCTGCATGGGAGCGGAACTAGGGAGGGAAATTCAAAAAAAAAAAAAAACGTTGCACAAAACACAAAACACACTTTATATTATATTATATATATATATATATATATATATATATATATATATATATATATATATATGCATATACATATGCATATATATATATATACACCGGTATATATATATATATATATATATATATGCGTATATATATATATATATATATGCATATATATATATATATATATATATATATATATATATATATATATATATATATATAATATGCACACACACACACATATATATATATATATATATATATATATATATATATATATATATATATATATAAAATTATATTATTGATTCAATTATAATTCATGCGTTATATATTATATATATATATATGTGTGTGTATATATATATATGTATATATATATATATATATATATATATATACACACACACACATATATCTATATATAATATATAATTCATGAATTATAATCTAATCAATAATATAATTTTATTATATATATTATATTTTAAATAATAAAATAATATTATTGATTTGATTATAATTCATACGTTTGTGTTTCAAATTTATCACATCTGGGATGTCTACTAGAGTCTTGTTTTGGTCAGGTTTAAGTCAGTAATTACTAAGAATTATAGGCCTATAATACATAACGCCAAATTTCCATGAAAAGAATTGTACCGCTTTTGGTATGTAATTCCAGACATAATCATACCGCCAGGGAGGTTAAGGATAAATAGCAAAGAGATTGCTCCACTTGTGCCTCAGTCTTTAGCACTTTTGGGCTTTAAGGATCTGATCATGGATACACTCTTTGTTTTGAAGTGTAAAATATTAAACCATTTGAGGTGTGATATGTTTACACTAAACTACTTTGTTGTAGCTGGATACATGAACCCGTGTTTCTCGATGTATTTCACAGGGCAAGCTGGTGTATGCAAACCAAGGTAGATTAAGTGACTTTGAGTATCTCAGCGGATTAATAGAACTAAATGGGACCGTCGCTATTGTGCGCTATGGAGGAGTTGGCAGGTCTGCTAAGGTACGTCTATATTTATTCAATTATTGTAAGTAGTGAATGTGTGTAGAAGTAAAAGTATATAAAATTAAGTAACACTAAACCAGGGATGTCAAACTCAATTTCACTGGGGGCCGCATCCGCATTATGGTTGCCATCAAAGGGCCGGTTATATCTGTAAGATTAGATGTCCAGAGCACCCCACGCCCCCTTATACCCTTACATGAGATGTCAAGACCCCCCCCCAGAGGCAAGGTGGTGATCTGAATGAGGAGTTCTATCCTCCTATTTGCTGCGGACTTCTGAGAAGGGGGGGCAGGCAAGATGAGCCTTTCAGCAGCTGCACAGAGGAGTGCATGATCTGGCAAGTCCTCTCTGCTGCTGATTACAGAGACAAGGGGTTATAAGAAACTGGTTATAAACTGTGATCCTAAAAGCGCTGGTTGTTTATTGTCTCTGCCTTGGTGGACAGATTGTTTTCACCGGCTGGGGTGGTTTTGGATAAGCCATAGCTTTGTGACTATGACATTTTGTGACTCTGACATTTGTGAAAGATATCAAATTAAGTTTAAAAGTTCTATGAAAGAATAATTGTAGAAAACTTAGAAAATCTAGAGCCTATCATTTTTAATTTCTTCTTCTGAAAATGTTAGTTGTCCGGCTGTTATGATGGACCAAAGGCTTTAATGCATTTTGAGTATTTGCATCAGGAGTTTTTGACTTTACTCTGACATTGTTTTCCACAATTCAGAAAGTTTAAAGTTCACTGACAACTATAATTTTAAAAAGGAGATCAGGTACAGCAGCCTCCATTTTTCACTGAGTAACATTTACCTTTTTTTACAGATCTAACTAATTTTTTACCATTTATTCTGAAACACATACTGTATACACCTTTATTCCTGAATGCATTGGGTAGCATAGTTTATTTAATTCCTAAGAAAACACTTTTACTTCTCTAAATTTATTCTGAATATAAATTTACACCTAAACTGCATTTGGATAATTATAGTTTTTATAGTACTATATAAACGTATAAATACATACTAGGGGCCTGATTTACTCACTTCCCACTTTAGTAAAAGAGGCCCTGAGTAGTGTTCAACCGATATCGGTTTTTCGTTGCCGATACCGATATTTTGGCCATTGCATATCGGTTTCAGCCGATATTGGCCGATATTTTTGTACATTTTTTTTTTTTTTATCACTTGACAGGTACTCTTTTGTAGGGATCTATGGGGTCTAAAAGATCCCAAACCCCTCCTATGCACTAAAGAGCATTCAAAACGCCAAGTTTGGCTGTTTTGAATGCTGTCATTTTTTTAAATCTGGCGCCGAGTACCCGGAAGTGATGACATCACTTCCGGGTTTTTACATGGAGGCCCGAACAGAGCAGAATTCGGCTTTGATTGGGTCTTTGGGGTCCGTGCAGGCTGTTTGCCCGGGACTCCCGTCCCACAGGCAAGCCGCGGAAGGCAGCAGGAGGGGGGATGTCCCCTCCTGCTCCTTGTAATGACAGCCGAGCGGCTTCTCAGCTGCATCGGTTGTCATTACAAGACAGCCGACCGTCGGCTATGGACGCCGGTACCGGGGTGATGCCTCTAGCTGCAGGCATCACTCCGGTACAAGCACTTTCCCGAAATATCGGCAATATCGATCACCTTGGTGGCCGATTCCCATACATCGGGCAAAGTGCTTTGCCGATAATCGGGCGACGATCACTAGCCCTGAGTATCTAAATGGCACAGACACGTATGTTACGTACAGTGCAGCTCATGCGTGCTATTGCCTATAGGAAAAATTGCATGCTGTCCGACCCATCCAGTCAGCTTCCAACTGTCATTTCTGTAGTCCAGGTTTAAAAATGTAAAATGGATTTCTACAAGTAACAGGAAATCTTCTTATTAGCACACTTTTCAGCATTCAGCATTATTTGTCCACCAACAGGCCTCTGAGTTTTTACATACTTGTGTACTGCGAACAGCGGCCATTTTACACAATTTGTCAAATACTATGTTAAAATTAGGGCCACATTAAAGCGGAACTAAACCCATTGATTTAGTGATTCCCCTAAACAGTTACATTTAAGGCATGCCGTAAATGATAACTGTCCTAGTTGCTTGTGCCCTTAACTGAACTATTAAACCATCAAATGGCTGGTGTCATAACTGATCACATGAGCAGGATACATCAGAACATTGTGATGTAAGAGCGCCATTGAAGCCAGCCCACACCTTGGTACTGGAGAAAAGAAGGAAGGGGCATTGGTTGTAACAAGACCACAACTAAAACCTAATTTCATGGTATTTACATCTATAATTTTAACCCATAGTTGGTCCTTAATCAGATGAAACGAATCGCTCAACCAAAATCTGCTGGGGAAGCACATTTGTGTCTAGGACTGTTTTTCAGCCTCTGGGATTGCAAATATTTGTATTACTCTTGTTGGTGGCATAGGGGAACTGCACGTACTATTACCTTTATATTACTACTCATGTGGGATAGCGCCACCTCATGACTGGAGGCCAAATTAGTTTCCCAGCCCCCATGTGCAGAAGCATCACACCTTATAATCTGCCAGTGACACCTGTCCCAGCACTGGCTACAGAGTTATTTTGAGGAAATAGCACTGGGCGCTGATTGACCTCCACCAGCTCCTCATGACGCACTCTACTTTTAGTCCTGCCCAGCCTTAAAGGCAAAGAGTAAAGAGTAAAGCCATCACACTTAGTTCGCAAGGGCCTTGCATACATTTGGTTCTAGGTCCTGTCCCTAGGAGGGTTCTGTCCTGCAGTAAACCTTAAGTCAGGGACCCTGCCATCCAGTAGGGATCACCAAGTGCCAGGCTACCTGCCTTATGGGACTTCTGTCACCGGCGACCACCACTTCTCCTAAACTGGCTGATTCTCCTGCTTGACACTTCTCACTCTGTAACCTCAATGGTTAATAATAATACACACTTGGTTCCATAACCTCAAGGGTTAACATAAGTAGGTACTCTTTATTCCCCAATTCTCCAACACACTGTAAGCACACACTCTCCTCCCAAATATTTTAGACCAGCTAAATCACTTAAAAATTAATTTTGTTTACTGAATAAAAGTTAGGTTTACAGTTCTTGGCAATTCCATGACACTACATCCAGTGTAACATCCCAAGCAACCATTACATACTCATTTCCCTTATTGTACATGCTATTGGGGGCTTAGGCTGTTCTATGTTATGTGGTGCTTCCCATACCTTATCATAGCTTAAGTCCATTCCCGCAAAGTGGCCACCATAGTTCAACTCCCGGAACCCATGCTGGGGTCACGCTAAAACAGAGGTGTCCAATCTGCAGCCCAATATAAAATTGTAAACTTACTTACAAATGCTGATTTTTTTGGGTGGAATTGTTTGTAAAAATGCGTTTACACTTTGCAAACACATGCAGCCGAACAAAAATAGGACAGTGTCTCTTTACTGGACTTTAATACGTTTTATCTTCCCAAAGAAAAATCTCCCACTCTTCACAATCATACCTTTTTCAGGTCATCGGTTTTCAGCAGCACCTATATTTGTGAGCAGCTATTTTCAAGGATGAAGCACATGAAGGGCAAAATAAGAACCAAAATATCTAAAAAGCACTTTAAGAACTTATTGAGAATTGCTACTACATTCATCGACCAAGAAACACAGTGTCAAATAACGCACTCGTTTTATTTTGCCCTCTTTTCCTTTTATAGTAAAAAATATTACATAAAAAATTAAGCTTTATTACTCAGGTGCATTATCTACAGTGGGTACGGAAAGTATTCAGACCCCCTTAAATTTTTCACTCTTTGTTATATTGCAGCCATTTGCTAAAATCATTTAAGTTCATTCTTCTTCCTCATGAATGTACACATAGCACCCCATACTGACAGAAAAACACAGAATTGTTGACATTGTTGCAGATTTATTAAAAAAGAAAAACTGAAATATCACATGGTCCTAAGTATTCAGACCCTTTGCTCAGTATTTAGTAGAAGCCCCCTTTTGATCTAATACAGCCAGGAGTCTTTTTGGGAAAGATGCAACAAGTCTTTCACACCTGGATTTGGGGATCCTCTGCCATTCCTCCTTGCAGATCCTCTCCAGTTCTGTCAGGTTGGATGGTAAACGTTGGTGGACAGCCATTTTTAGGTCTCTCCAGAGATGCTCAATTGGGTTTAAGTCAGGGCTCTGGCTGGGCCATTCAAGAACAGTCACGGAGTTGTTGTGAAGCCACTCCTTCGTTATTTTAGCTGTGTGCTTAGGGTCATTGTCTTGTTGGAAGGTAAACCTTCGGCCCAGTCTGAGGTCCAGAGCACTCCGGAGAAGGTTTTTGTCCAGGATATCCCTGTACTTGGCCGCATTCATCTTTCCCTCGATTGCAACCAGTCGTCCTGTCCCTGCAGCTGAAAAACACCCCCATAGCATGATGCCAACAATGTCAACAATTTGTGTTTTTCTGTCAGTATGGGGTGCTATGTGTACATTCATGAGGAAGAAGAATGAACTTGATTTTAGCAAATGGCTGCAATATAACAAAGAGTGAAAAATTTAAGGGGGTCTGAATACTTTCCGTACCCACTGTATATCAGTGATCGTTAACTTGTGATCTACCCGACTTTTTCTGGTCATCAGCTATCCTTGTTGTTAGTATATTTTATATGCGACCCAAGACCATTCCTCTTCTTCCAATGTGGAGGAAGATTTAAAGGGTTGCTCATTCTGTAGGTAAACTAAAAATTAAATGTCTCCTATTTGCTTTCTTTTAGTCTGTTAAAGTGATTGTATTCTATCACCTTTTTAAACAACCCATTTGGTTTAACATTGAAATGGAAAGCAAACATTTGTGTATAGATATAAAAAATAAGAAAAACAGTATAAATACCTTTTTTTCCCTTTTTTAAAAGTGGTTACATTCCTTCTGTTCTAAGCTGCATAAAAGTTGGGGGGAGGAGAAGCAACAGCACACTAATCTTCCCAGTAAAAGGCTGTGCATTTGGGGGGTGGCGTGTCAAGACAAGTCTGATCATTGACAGAGAGCAGTCTGAGTTCCCAGCACAGCTAGGGAACTGACCAGGGTGAGCTCTCCTGCCTAGTGTAGTTAGTTTTTAACCACTTGCCGACCGGCCACTATGTATTTACTGCAGCAGAGTGGCTCTATTGCGAAAACGACATACCTGCACGTTGTTTTGTTCAATAGCCACTAGATGGCGCGATTGCGCCGTGATTGGCTAGCAGGGATGTCAATCAGCCACCAGGCCACCCACAATCACACCCAGGAGAGGCAGAGCGGCAATCTGCCTATGTAAACAAGGCAGATCGCCGTTCTGCAAGGGGACAAGATGGAGATCTTTTTTTTCTGCTAAGCAGGAACCCAGATCTGTGTCTTTCCCCAATCAGGGCAACCCCCCCCGGCAGTTAGTAAGCACTCCCTAGGGACACACTTAACTCTTTTTTGGCCCCTGATGTTAACCCCTTCCCTGCCAGTGTCATTAGTGCAGGGACAGTGCATTTTTTTTAGCACTCATCACTGTACTGGTGTCACTAGTCTCCAAAAAGTGTCAAAAGTGTCAGTTAGATATCCGATTTGCCCGCCGCAATGTTGCAGTCCTACTAAAAATCACGGCTCGTCTCCATTACTAGAAAATAAATAAATAAATAAAAATTCCATAAAAATATTGCATCGTTTGTAGACGCTATAACTTTTGTGCAAAGCAATCAATATACACTCATTGGGATTTTTTTTTTACCAAAAAATTGGCCTAAACTGAACAAAAATTAGATTTTTTAAAAAAATGTTATTGGTTGTGTTTTATAGCAGAAAGTAAACATGATTGTTATTTTTTTTTTTTCTTCAAAATTTATTTTGTTAATAGCGCAAAAAAAAAAATTAAAACCACAGAGGTGATCAAATACCACCAAAAGAAAACTCTATTTGTGGGGAAAAAAAGGACTTAAACTTTATTTGGGTACAATGTTGCCCATTTGCGCAATTGTCAGCGATAGTAATGCAGTGCCGTATCGCAAAAAATGGCCTGGTCATTAAGAGGGTAAAACCTTCCGGTCCAAAAGTGGTTAATAGGAAAGCAGAGTGACTGGCAGGAACACCAGGGACTTTACACAAAGTAGGCAATACAAAGAGAACAGGATACTTTTTAATAAAAATACATGGTACAATAGGCACATATCAGAAATTTGAAATGCTGTGGTAACAAACACTTTAAGTATACCATTGTGTATACCAAGTGTTTTATATCTTTTTCGAAAAGTGCGAAAAAAAAACAGCTGTTCAAAAACACCTCCCCTATTATGGAAAAGAGAGGGAGGTGTTATGTAGTCCTAGGATGGCAACGGAGCTCAGTGCGGTTGTCACATTAGGACAAGATGTAAGGTAATGGGAGAATACCAGCTTAAAATAAAGAAAACATATTGTGAAAAAAAAATTATTTAGCTGGAATGCTTATAAATTGTATAATTGGATAAAAATGACCTTCTTAACAAAGCGATTACTTATAAAAATTTATGACTATAACCTCTGGTGTCCCTGTGTTTCTCAGGCAATAAATGCTGCAAAATTTGGAGTAGTTGGTGTCATTGTATATACAGATCCCAAAGATATCAATGATGGCTTAGCTGACAAATCTCAAACATACCCAAACTCCTGGTACTTGCCCCCATCGGGTGTAGAGCGGGGGTCCTACACTGAAGACTTTGGTGATCTGCTTACTCCATATTATCCAGCTAAAAGTAAGTATTTTTCAGGTTCTTATCTGGTTTTTCTTGCTAATATATTCCCATCAATATTCTTCAAGTTTAAAGCTGAATAGCTAAATACACAGTGAATCCCTAATGGAGCCCCTGATAGTAGTAAAACCTGACAAGGGTTCTAATTTCTATCTAAGACTTAAAAAAAAAAAAGTTTTATAAAGAAAAAACTCCCCTAAATGGTTGGGACTTTATAGGCATTATGTATAGGAACAAGTAAGAAGAATATATATGTATTAAAAACTATATGTTTTATTGGACATATTTAGATATTTAGTTAAAGAATTAGCAAAAAATATTGGCATATACAAAATTAACACAGAATACATGAAAATGTTTACACAACATAAAAATGTGCAATATGCAATAAACTAGTGATGCACCAACTGTAAAATGAATGATGAAACAGAAACATTCTCCACCCGACGCGTTTCGGAGAGTAGCACTCTCCTTCATCAGGGTGTGGGAGGCATCACTTCACTAAAATATAAACATATAAATCAGAACAAGCGTATGCATATATATTTTGACAAGTTGTCTACGAGTATTATAATTGTAATGAAACACTTAAAGTTAATCACATAGAATTGCATATGAACATTACACGTAAAATAAAAACAAGATCAATTGCTTCTGCCTGTTCCCCCAATCAATGACACGTCACATATCATCCACTTGTAGAAATGGCAGTGAAAAAGTTGTAGTGATTAGTTTGTTTAGATAATTGAAGGATTTCTGAAAAATTCTGAATTACACGTAGTCATAGGTCACACTTATGGAATACAGGTACCCGGGAAAAGAGACTCCGTCCTACAGATAAAATAAAAGTTTTGGGTATAATACGGACACTATAATCCTTATAACCACCATTATAGTGCAGCTGCTGTACACATTGCTGTACCGGAGAGCCGTACACTGCACACCGAGCATCACCATCAGGACCACGTACAGTTATAAGCACTATTGGAGATTTTTCTTATGCATACTATACGGTGACACTGGTTGCTGGAGTGTCAGGATGTGGATGGATTGATTTACCTGATATCCGGTATAAGGGCATACTTTCTGAGCCACGGATCATTGAATTGCTGGGACCAGGAAGGGCTATCCCTGAGAAGGAACCCCCGATTGATGAGTCTATATTAATCTTTTCTAAGGTGAGCGCCTCACAAGGGGGTGAACAGCAATTGTAGGATCTGTGACACTCAGGTCACTCACTTGTTTGGGGAGCACCTGCCACCTGCTGGTGGTTTTGAGCACAGCAAGAATTTGTCATTTGCACTGAGTCACACATGGACTGGATTTTTTATTTCTAACAACGGACACTATATTAATATTTTTCTTTTATTTCATTTTTCGGACACTATATTAATAATTGTTTTATCTATGAACTTTGCACGTCATTGCAAGATCTATTTATGAGGCCTTTTTAATAGAATTGTTTATCACTGTGGTTTGCATATTTCACAGGATCTGCACTTTGCACTTTACACGTAATTTTTATTGGCTTGGCTGAGATCATACTTGATTTATTATATTATTTATGACACTAATTTATTTACTGATCACTGTGTACAGTTTATATTGATTATCATTTATACACTAGACCCTTATTGAGGAGGGATAGTAGCGATTCATCCAATTGTATTTGCACAAGTATCAGTTTATTTATTGAGGATATTTTAAATAATAGATTGTACTTGCACCAGCATCAGTTTATTTATTGAGGATATTTAAACAATATATGACATTTTTTATTTTGGGTTTTATCTCGCTTTAAATAACATCCAAGAGAAGGCTCTATCTGTCTAAAAAAATGGTAAAAAATGTATTGGCGTACAGTGTTGCATGAACAAGTATTTGTCAGTCAAACTATCACAGCACTAAAAACTGAAAAATGGCCTGGCATGGAAGGAGTAGTATAGACTGGTACACAAGTGGTTAAACAGTCTGAACTTCATGAATCAGACTGATTACACTGAACAGTTTAACTTTTTCTAGGAACAGTTTTTGAAGTACATAGTTTTATTCAACATATTTTATTGCCAGAGAGACCCACAAAGGTAATATTCTATTAAAACCTATTTTCTTTTTTTTTTTATTCCACACTGTATAGATTACAACAAAGTCTGTTTTGTAGATAGTTTTACTTTTGCCTATATTTGGCATAATCCGTTGTTCTCAATAAAAGGGTGCTAGAAGGAATATTTTCTGGATGGTGCAATGTTTTGAAATAAATTTTATTTATTTGCCATTCTGTCCATTTTTTTTAATACTATACTTAGACCAGCCTTTTTCAACCTTTTATAAATACAGAAGTACCCTTGAAATAATTTTAATGTCACGGGGTACCCTGCTAAATTATTATATCTCTAGCTCATGACACATTTGTGTGGTCAGTAATTTGTAAATACAATAATACATAAAAGAATAAGGGATGTAGTGTATCCAAAAATATCTGACACCCAAAGCAGAGCATTTTTTTTAACACTACACTGCTCTATAAGAAAAAAAAAGGTTTCAGTACCAAACATAAATTGGAGCAAATAATATTAATGGCCAGAAAAGAAACACTTGAAAATTGTAGTGTCCCTTCCATTGGTAGTGAGTGGAAAAGTGCCTTTTCATATTGGTAGTCGGTATAGTGGTCCCATACATTGATGACCAATAGGAGAAGGACCCCTTATATTAACTACTTGCTGCCCAAGCCAATTCTGACACTTCTCACATACAGGCAGTCCCCTGGTTACAAACAATATAGGGACTGTAGGTTTGTTCTTAAGTCGAATTTGTTTGTAAGTCAGAACAGGTACATTTTTTAAGTGTAGCCCCAGCCAAAATAATAATTTTTAAGTTTTTTGGATAGTATAGGGAAGGGTTAACACCTCTGTACCATTTGTTTTGCTGTCTGTACCCCTGTTCAGAATATTTCACCTCACTTTCTGTCCCTATGACAACTGGATTTTTAAAATTTTTGGGTTGTTGTGGAAACCAGGATTAGTGATAAAACTTCAGTGGAGACACCTTTTTCCCATGAAATCTCTTACAGGAGTGAATTTCCCTTTCTAGGGCTAGATTTCTCCTCACTTCCTGTTGTCTCCCTCCGTTTGTAAGTAGGAGTCGTTTGTAAGTCAGATGTTTGTAACCCGGGAACCGCCTGTACATGTAAATATCTGCATTTTTATTAACTAGATAATTACTTAGAATCCCCAAATATTATATATTTTCTGAAAGCAAGGGTCCTGAAAAAAAAAATGTTTATTGTTACAATTATTTTCACAGTTTTTTGAGAAAAAACACACTTCAATGAATTTCAGTGCACACAAACAAAATATAATACCTACTTGTTTGGTAAAATATAAAAGATTATGTTACGCCGAGTAAATAGATACCTACCATGTCATGATGCTTTAAAATTGTGCAGGCCCTTGGTGCTTAAAATTATCCATAGGCAACTCTTTGAAACAATTTACAGCCTTTACAGTTTAAAGAGTTAAACAGGAGGTCTGGTGCTAGAATTGTTGCTCTCACTCTGACATTCCTGGCAATACCTCACATGTGTGGTGCGATCCCCATTCACATATGCGTGTGGTTCCTCTATATGTGTTTGTATTGCCCTTTAAAATTGTATTTTATTTATTTATTTATTTTTACACTTCCATTGTATTTATTTATTTTTTGATCAATTTTATTGCTATCACAAGGGAAGAAAAGCATCCCTTGTGATAGCATGGGCAGTGACAGGTACTTTTTACTGAGAGATCTGGGGTCTATTAGAACCCAGATCTCTCCTCTGCCCTCAAAAGCATCTGATCAAATCAAGACTGGTTGGATTAGATGCTTTACAAGCCAGTAACAGCTTGTAAACAACAATCCAAAACCGGAAGTGAAAAAATCCCTGTTGCTTCCAGTTTCATACACCATAGAGATGAACGAGGAATGGAAGTTCCTTCTTCATCCCTATGGTGTGCTGCCCTGACAGCGGCTGTATAACTACTCGGATCACTTATACAAAATGAAGCATCACTGTTGTAAAAAAAGCCATGACCCTAGTAGAACCACTGAAGCTCAAGGACGTACGGGTACATCCATTTGCAGGAAGCGGTTAATGGTCAGTCAGAGAAGGTTAGTCTTATGTTGTTGACCAGTAGAAAAACTGCCTTCCACCCCCCCCCCCCCAAAAAAAAAACTTTTTGATTTCAGTGATTTTTGAGATTCAGAAACTCTTCATTGCTCAAGGAATGCCCAGAAACCTCTGGAAGAGTTCCACAGAATCCTACCCTGGTTGAAAAACCATGACTTATACAGTACAACTTTTCATGTAAAATGACAAGGTGAAGTTTTTTCCATTTTTAAAATTATTTTCAGATAATACCTATAGAAGAAAGGAGAGTGACATCACAGGTCTTCCGCCAATTCCAACCCAGCCAATAGGATTTGCAGATGCCCAGACTCTTATATGGTAAGTGTGACATCATACACTGCACTTCACTAAAGACAATCCTGTTCTAAAGTGATTGGAAATCTTTTTCTTATGGCCTCCATCCATTACCACTCAACATCAAAAAAGGGTGCCACATGACCTCACATACAGTATTTCCTGATCTTTCTTATTAAATACTTATGTTATCACTATTAAAGGAATACGTTTTAAATAGAAACTTAAATACTGCAATTGCTGACTGCTAATTTTACATATTCTGGTTGCTTAATTTGTAGAATTCTTATTTTAACACATTGGGATTGATTTACTAAAAATAGAGAGTGCAAAATCTGATGCAGTTCTGCATTGAAACCAATCACCTTCCATTTTTTTTTATCAAAGCTTAATTGAACAAGTTAAAGTCAAAGCTGATTGGCTACCATGCACAGCTCCTAACAAAAAGTTCTGGCGCTACTCCAAAGTTGGAAAGTCCTGGAATGTCCCTTCACAGATGATGCACAAAGACATACAGTGGGTACGGAAAGTATTCAGACCCCCTTAAATTTTTCACTCTTTGTTATATTGTAGCCATTTGCTAAAATCATTTAAGTTCATTCTTCTTCCTCATGAATATACACATAGCACCCCATACTGACAGAAAAACACAGAATTGTTGACATTGTTGCAGATTTATTAAAAAAGAAAAACTGAAATATCACATGGTCCTAAGTATTCAGACCCTTTGCTCAGTATTTAGTAGAAGCCCCCTTTTGATCTAATACAGCCAGGAGTCTTTTTGGGAAAGATGCAACAAGTCTTTCACACCTGGATTTGGGGATCCTCTGCCATTCCTCCTTGCAGATCCTCTCCAGTTCCATCAGGTTGGATGGTAAACGTTGGTGGACAGCCATTTTTAGGTCTCTCCAGAGATGCTCAATTGGGTTTAAGTCAGGGCTCTGGCTGGGCCATTCAAGAACAGTCACGGAGTTGTTGTGAAGCCACTCCTTCATTATTTTAGCTGTGTGCTTAGGGTCATTGTCTTGTTGGAAGGTAAACCTTCGGCTCAGTCTGAGGTCCAGAGCACTCTGGAGAAGGTTTTTGTCCAGGATATCCCTGTACTTGGCCGCATTCATCTTTCCCTCGATTGCAACCAGTTGTCCTGTCCCTGCAGCTGAAAAACACCCCCACAGCATGATGCTGCCACCATCATGCTTCACTGTTGGGACTGTATTGGACAGGTGATGAGCAGTGCCTGGTTTTCTCCACACATACCGCTTAGAATTAAGGCCAAAAAGTTCTATTTTGGTCTCATCAGACCAGAGAATCTTATTTCTCACCATCTTGGAGTCCTTCAGGTGTTTTTTAGCAAACTCCATGCGGGCTTTCATGTGTCTTACACTGAGGAGAGGCTTCCGTCGGGCCACTCTGCCATAAAGCCCCGACTGGTGGAGGGCTGCAGTGATGGTTGACTTTCTACAACTTTCTCCCATCTCCTGACTGCATCTCTGGAGCTCAGCCACAGTGATCTTTGGGTTCTTCTTTACCTCTCTCACCAAGGCTCTTCTCCCCCGATAGCTCAGTTTGGCCGGACGGCCAGCTCTAGGAAGGGTTCTGGTCGTCCCAAACGTCTTCCATTTGAGGATTATGGAGGCCACTGTGCTCTTAGGAACCTTAAGTGCAGCAGAAATCTTTTTGTAACCTTGATCAGATCTGTGCCTTGCCACAATTCTGTCTCTGAGCTCTTCAGGCAGTTCCTTTGACCTCATGATTCTCATTTGCTCTGACATGCATTGTGATCTGGAAGGTCTTATATAGACAGGTGTGTGGCTTTCCTAATCAAGTCCAATCAGTATAATCAAACACAGCTGGACTCAAATGAAGGTGTAGAACCATCTCAAGGATGATCAGAAGAAATGGAAAGCACCTGAGTTAAATATATGAGTGTCACAGCAAAGGGTCTGAATACTTAGGACCATGTGATATTTCAGTTTTTCTTTTTTAATAAATCTGCAACAATGTCAACAATTCTGTGTTTTTCTGTCAGTATGGGGTGCTATGTGTACATTCATGAGGAAGAAGAATGAACTTAAATGATTTTAGCAAATGGCTGCAATATAACAAAGCGTGAAAAATTTAAGGGGGTCTGAATACTTTCCGTACCCACTGTATATGCAGAGTTTATGTGTTGGTAGTATATTATGATGGCAACACTGTTCGCCCAATCCCAGATGCAAGACAGCATAAAAAATGAACTTTGAAGAAAATAAGAGATGGCGCTCAGGTGTGCATATAATTGGTAATGAACCCCAGTGTAGACTTGGGTGAATAGTCTCATGAACACTTTATTTGCATTGATCCAATGATTAAAACATGGTATGGGTTAAGCAAAAACAGTCCTACCTTCATTCATTTGTTTTTGGAGTGATTTATTCCATTTTTATTAATTTTTTATGTTCAAATCCTTTTATTGTTTATTTTTTATTGTATTGATTTTCATAGTGTTTTTTCTGATTCAGCTGCTTGGGGTCATCCTATTGGCCAGTGCGCCTAACCCCACCCATCGCTTGGCTTCTTAGAGCCCCCGATCGCCTCTTGCCACAACTTGACAAAGCTACTATTGTAGCGAAACATGTCGTTGTGGCGATCGGGAGGCTCTTCAGAAGTAAATCCAGCCAGTCCCCCGTCCTCCTTGACCTCCGGGTAACTCCGTAGCCGGCCGTCAGAGGATCTTCGGTCCCACGCAGTGACGTCATCGAAGTGCGACTCCCGATGCTTACACCAGGCGCCGAGGGAGTTTGACACAGAGGCTCCGGTCTGAAGTAGCGGCCGCACATCAGACCGGTTGAGCCCTCCTGCCTGCGACCCTATCTGCCTATCCATCTGCCAGCCAGTTTCCAACAGTAGCCACCGGTTTCCTAAAGATTTCCTAAACCATCGGTGAGAAGGTCCAGAGGTTACAAGGGGCGGTAGGACTGTTTTTGCTTAACCCATACCATGTTTTAATCATTGGATCAATGCAAATAAAGTGTTCATGAGACTATTCACCCAAGTCTACACTGGGGTTCATTACCAATTATATGCACACCTGAGCGCCATCTCTTATTTTCTTCAAAATACCATGCACAGCTGCAGCAGAATTTGCACTATCCGGTTTTAGTAAATCAACCCCATTGAGTCACTGATCCAGAACAAGCATGCAGATAAGAACTTTTGGTTTTCCTGATTTGCATGCCACTATGTTTTTTTTATCAATTCAGTTATTGAGATTTCTCATGACTTTCTGTATCAGAAACATACCAGGAACTTAGTGAAAATCTCTCCAAATAAAGGAAAAATCCCCACTTGTCACATTTCTCCAATGGAAGGGTACCGTTTACCTCCTGTTCTGGCAACAGCTCTAAACGTTTTGATTTCTCGTCATACTGTGTCACGTACCTGGTCAAAGGCCAAAGTGCTTAGAGGGCTTCCCTTGTGGCTAAGTGCAGAGTGCCCTTGAAGGTGGTAACAGGGAGTGCTTTGCTCAGAGAAGCAGGTGTTGCCAGCTGCGACAGGCTGAGGTGATCAAGAGATATTTGCTGGATGGCGGCTGACGAGCAGGATGCACTGCTGAGCTCCTCAGGAGTACCGGGTGACACTTGGCAGCGGGGAGAGCCTGGAGCAAAATCAGGAGCCAGGCCAGAAGTCATGCAGGGAAGTTCAGCCAGGAGTAAGCAGCAAGCAGGGTCAGGAGTCAGCCGGGGTCATTCACTGGTAATCAGGCAGTAGCGGTGTCAGAAGAGGGGTCAAGCATGGAGGAGCAGGCAGAATCGGGGTCACTGGAACAAGCCAAGGGTCAAAGCCGGGAATGGAGACAAGACAGGTCAAAGGCAAGCCGGGTCAGTAACAGGAAATCCTATAATATCAAGAACAGGAACACAGCAACACACAGGGGGTCCTGAAGATCATCTAGCAACTAATGGCTCATGCTGCTGGATTTAAATAGGCCACTGGGAGCCAGCACCTGTCACGTATTGTGTGCGCTTTAGTGCACATGGGTGCGCACTGGCGCATCTTGCCCGTGCACGCATGTGCATTAGCATTGGCGAATTTCTAAGTGCCAATCTTGGGTTTTGCTGGGCATTTGCAGATGTGCCATTCTTACTACGAACCGTTCTCTGACATATTGTGAATCAGTGACAATGGTCATCAGTATCAATAAGAAGGGTGAATCATCTCAATGGGGACACAGATAGCAATACAAACCTGACAGAGGTTCTAGCACTACTATCTAAAACTAGATATAGTGGGGTTGATTTACTAAAACTGGAGAGTGCAAACTCTGGTGCAGTTGTGCATGATAGCCAAACAGCTTCTTATTTCAGCTTTTAAGTCTTGACAAAGTCTTGACAAAGTCTCCAGCTTTAGTAAATCAACCCCAATATGTATTAGGCCCCTTTAACACGATTGGACTGATTGGGTCCACCTGTTCGTTTTTCAGGTCAACCGGATCCGCCACCCTTTGTCCACTATAGAATGGAAATGGACCATCCCATAGAGGAGAGCGGGCTCCGTTCTTGTCTGCTCTGCATAGCGTGGGGGGATTGCTCCACCCCATGTGAAATGGGCAAGTTGTTGAAAAATAAGAGTATCAAGTTCCTGTAGTTGATGTGGGCTGGGGGGATCATTATTCCAGCAACTAAATTTAAAATGTAATTAACTTTCTTAAAATTAATTTTTTTAATGAAATTCTATTAGTATATGACGAGCTGTAGACTGCTATGCTCAATGAGGTCCAGCAAATAGCTGTAAAAAAGTTGCTCCAGGCATTCCCCTATTCTGTCCAAATACCTGTTACTGTGAGTTCCTAAATAAAAAAGCTGTATTTGTCTTTTTTATGGCACATCAAAATGTATGTGAATGCTTACTTTCTTTAGCTTAATATGAATGCGGCTCCTAATCTTATCTGCAGTCTGAGCTCTGTTATGACAATGTATGTATGTAAAACAATTTTTAATGTTACTGTCTGCTATATTTCGACTCACAGTGCACTAGATGGTCCTGCAGCTCCAGACGCCTGGCAAGGAAGTTTATCATGTAAATATAACATAGGCCGCGGATTCCGTGCTGATGGAAATTTCGCAAGCAGGTTGGATATTTAAATTCATGTATTATCCAATTTAGGGACTAGCTAACTTGTAACTATGAGTGATAGATAATGGATGGTGTGGAGTTCGTAATTCTAAGCTGAAATTTTTTTGATCAGATGCAGTAGCACGTATAGACAGGCCCGAAGCAAAAAAAAAAAAAAATAGGCGTAGGGCCTCATGATGGGGTGGACAGGGGACACGGTAATGGAGGGGTTAAATGGTGGGCTGTGGCCGGTGGTCAAGGGTGGTCATTGGTTAGTTCAAAGGTGGGGTGGGGTCAAGGGCATGGTAACACTGGGGGGGGCTTGGAATCTGCAGCAGTGCCGCGCGGGATCATGTGAAGGAAGAAGAATCCTCCCTGCTGTACTGCTGTTTTTCTTCATGGAGGACTTTGATGCCTTATTTGGCCGGCTCAGGGAGGCTGCCGCCTCGAGGGGGCTGGACTGGTTGCGGGCGCAGGTCTCCTCTATGCTCGAGGGGGGGCCTGCTGCGGAGGGGGACGGGCGTTCCCGCGCTCGGCGGTTACGGCCGCTGGAGCGTTACAGCCCTCCTGTGTCCCCCCGAGCTGTGCGCCGATTTGGGAGCCCACGTTTGGACCCTCCAGGCTCTCCGGTCCAGCGTTCTCCTGCTGGGGCCGGCGGGGCCTCTGGGAGGAATCCCCTGCAGCGGCGGAGCTCGTCCAGGCGGGGTCCCGCTCGCCCATCCTTGCCGACCCCGCCTGCTCGTCTGATGGTGTGGATCGTTCGGCCGGGACGGCTCAGCGAGGAAGGCGGCTTCCAGCGGGCGCCGGCCTATCGGTGGGAGCGGCCGGAGGCTCCGATCGGCGCACGCCCGGTGCGGTGGAGGGGACGGCTGGCTCGGCGATGGATGGTGGCTGTGCGGGGCCTAGTCAGAAGAGGCCCAGGCGTGGAGATGGAGGACCGGCGGCCTGTCGGCGGCAGGGGGGGAGGGCAGTCGGCCTGACCCCGTGATGCCTTCCAGTGTCGGTCCAGAGGTGGAGCCTGCAGCAATGGAGGAGCGTTCTGAGGGGGAGCTGTCGGGCTCTGAGGACGGTGCGGTCCCTGATCCTTTGCCAGCGGGGGATGCCGGATCTGCGCTCGGCTTGGTGAGTCCTTCAATGTCACTTCTTCTGTTTTGTCCGTGTTGCAGGCTCTGTCTGGGGGGTTGGGGGCGGGGCCTAGCCGAGGGGGGTTCGGGGGGGCCGGGGGGTGCCTCGTGAGTCAGGGGCTCCTGCTGCCCCTCCTCTGGCGGGACACGGGATCGGGGCGGCTGGGGGGGTGCCTCGGGAGTCGGGGACTCCTACTGCCACACCCATGGGGGACCGAGGGCCCGCTGCGTCTGGCGGGGGGGCTAGTCTTGGGGATTTGTTGGCGGGGCTGCGCTCTTTGGTGCAACGCTTCGATGGATCTGGTGGCGGTGCGCCGACTGCGGCGTGGGGCCAGGTGCCGCCCCCCTGCCCGGCGACGGATAGTGTGGTCGCAGCTGGGCCTGGGTCGGCCGCTCCTGGGACGGCCGTCCCGGCGTCGGTTGTTGCGCCGCCGGCGCAGACGGCGGGGGACAAGGCCGCGGACCCCAAGACTACAGGTAAGGATGCGGATACTGTTCGGCTCGCGGATGCGGCAAAATGTGAGGTGTATGTGTGCTTTGAGGGCCCCTTGGGGGCGCACCTTAAGCCTGAGGTCAGGGAGAAGATTTGGAAGGATGAATATATCGAAATATTCACGTTGCTTCCCTTGGAGAAGTTCAACTTGGATCGGGTGAAGCCGGAGGAGTCCAAGAAGGAGGACGAGGAGCGTCGGCGCTATAGGTTGATTCCGCGCACTTTTGGTAATTGGCTACAGGCCTTCGCCATCTTTGCGAGCGTGGTGGGGGAAAAACATCCGGAGCATTTCTCCACCTTGTTTTGTTACCTGGATGAGATTGGGGAGGCGTACAGGGTGTATGGTGGGTTGCTTGGCTTCGGTATGACGAGCAATTCCGCCAACGCAAGGCGGTTCGCCCGGCGTTGCGCTGGGATCATAAGGACATTAGCCTGTGGATGCGCCTCATGACGTCGGCGAGGGCCTCGCCGTCCCCTTTTCCAGGGACGGCCGGAGGTCAGAACTCCCCTGGACAGCCGGCCGCGAAACGTAGGGATTTCTGCTGGCAGTTTAACGAAGGGGCGTGCAAGTTCGGGTCCGCGTGCCGTTTAAAGCATGAGTGCTCCGGCTGCGGTGGCGCGCACCCCCTCTCCCGTTGTTTTAAACAGGGTAAGTCACGTTCCGGAGATGCTCAGCAGAAGAGGGAAGACGCCGGTGATGGTGGAAAGGATGCGTCCTTTTCTAAGTAGGTATCTGGATCGGGCGGCGGCTCGTTTCCTGGGACTGGGTTTTCGGTGGGGTTTGTCATTCCATGTGTTATGACCGCTGTTCCCCCGTGGCGGACAACTTGCGGTCGACGCGACTGAATCCGGGGGTGGTGTCGGACAAGTTGGCTAAGGAGGTTGCATTGGGCCGCATGGCGGGGCCTTTTGCCCAGCCACCTTTGGCCGACCTGGTGGTCTCCCCTTTGGGATTGGTGCCCAAGAAGGAATCGGGCAAGTTTCGGCTGATTCATCACTTGTCCTTTCCCAAAGGGGGGTCGGTCAATGACGGCATTGATCCTGAGGCCTGTGCGGTGTCCTACACTTCCTTTGATGCGGCCATATTTTGGGTGCGTCAGTACGGGCGGGCGCTGCTGGCGAAGACGGACGTTGAGGCGGCTTTTCGGTTGCTTCCCGTCCATCAGCAGAGTTTTCGGCTGTTGGGCTGCCAGTGGCTGGGTTCCTTCTATGTGGATCTGTGTTTGCCCATGGGTTGTTCCATCTCGGGTGCGTTCTTTGAGCAATTCAGCTCCTTTGTGGAATGGGTCGTGCGGGAAGTGGCCGGGGTGAATTCGGTCATCCACTACTTGGATGATTTCCTGTGTGTGGGCCCTCCTTCGTCCACTCTGTGCGGGACTCTGCTGGCCACCGTCCAGCATGTGGCGGAACGCTTTGGCATTCCATTGGCGGCGGACAAGACTGAGGGCCCAAAGACAATGATTCGTTTTTTGGGGATCATTATTGATTCGGTGGCCATGGAATGTCGCTTGCCGGAGGACAAGCTGCTGGACATTCAGGTGGAAATCTGCTGGCTGGTCGGTAGGCGTAAAGTGCAGCTTCGGCGGTTACAGTCTTTGTTGGGCAAGCTTGCATTTGCGTGCCGTATCCTGCCCATGGGTCGGGTTTTCAGCCGGCGAAAGGTCGGCCGATACGGCCGGTGTCCGGTCACCGCATCATTTTGTTACGTTGACTGCGGATCACGCAGAGGATTTGCGGGTCTGGCATGTGTTTCTGTCATCCTTTAACGGTCGGTCGCTCTGGCAAGGGGGCCCGGTCAGCAGCTGCGATCTGGAGTTGTACACGGATGCGGCTGGCTCGACGGGTTTTGGCGCCTTCCTTGGGGGTCGGTGGTGTGCAGAGCGTTGGCCGGAGGCATGGCATGCGGCGGGGTTCTTGCGGAATTTGGTTCTGTTAGAACTTTTTCCTGTGGTGGAACTGTGGGGGGCGGAGTTCAGGGACAAGAAGGTACGGCTGCACTGTGACAACATGGGTGTGGTGCAGGTTATCAATCGGCTCTCCGGTTCGTCTCCGCCGGTAATCTGGTTGTTACGTCACTTGGTTTTACGTTGTCTACAGTTGAATATTTTCTTGTATGCTGTTCACTTGCCCGGTGTGGACAACTCGGTGGCTGACGCTTTGTCTCGGTTTCAGCTGGACCGGTTCCGGGAGCTGGCGCCAGAGGCGGGGAAGCGGGGGGAGCCTTGTCCGCCGGGACTGTGGCGCATTGCGTTGGGATCGCCTCGAGTCTGCTCAAAAGGTCGCTGAGTGATGCTACGTGGATGGCCTATTCGAAGGTATGGCGGGAGTGGGCGTACCTTCTGGAGCGGGTTGGAGCAGGTGCGGTGAGTATGGTCTATCCGTCCCTGGTACTGTATTTCTTGTGTCTGAATTTTGAGCAAGGGGTGTCGCCCTCGGCCATCGGCCGCAAGCTGGCGGGCTTAGCTTTTATGTTCAAGGTGGGGGGTCTCCCCGACTTTGCTAAGGATTTCGTGATTCGCCAGGCCTTAAAAGGTTATCGGAGGGGTTCGCGCCGGCCGGATGGCCGTCGCCCGATCTCGTTTGGCATGCTGGGTGAGTTGGTGCGGCAAGTGGGCTGCGCGTGCTCTTCCACGTATGAGGCTTTGCTGTTCAAAACGGCTTTTGTTTTGGCCTTTTTTGGGGCGTTCCGTATTGGCGAACTGGTAAGTTGCAACCGGAGGGTTCCTGGTGGCCTTTTGGCAGGTGAGGTGAGTTGTTCTGGCTCTTCAGTGGCGATTTTTCTGAGGAAATCAAACACCGACCAGTTGGGCAAGGGTAAGTATGTTCGCCTGTATCGGGTGGAGGGTTCTGCCCTCTGCCCCGTGTCTGTGGTGCGGGAGTTTCTGGGGGCACGCCCCCCGTTTGGGGGTTCCTTCCTGGTGCATTTGGACGGCACGTCCTTGTCCAGGTTTCAGTTCCGGGCGGTGCTCCGTGGGTGTTTGTCTGCTTTGGGTTTCAGTCCTGGTGATTATTCGTCGCACTCCTTCCGCATCGGGGTGGCTACTGAGGCTGCCAGATGGGGAGTGGATGACTCTGTTCTGAAACGGATTGGTAGGTGGGAGTCTAACCGTTTTAGGCTGTACGTTCGTCCTCATTTGTTGTGAGTGGTTGACCTTGTGCTGTGTGGTGTTGCTTTGTTTGTCATGTTTTCTTGCTGTTTTCCTTACAGAGGGACCTGCCTGCCTTATATGGGTTTGGTGGTTAGACACCGGGAGCTGGAGGTTGACACGTGGCGTTACCTGCGGAGCGACGGAGTGCACCTGAATGCTGTGGGCACCGACTTGTGGGCCCTCGGCATCCAGGACGGTGTTCAACGGGCTCTGCGAGTGTGGCGGGGCCCACAGGTGTAAGGTTTCACACCTGTGTGCTGTGGCGGTTGGGGGTCTTTGGAGGCGTCAACAGATTTTGGTCAGTGCATAGGGTGACCCATCCAAGGTATGGAGCCCTCTAATGGATCCCGGTTAGTAGGGGATTAACCGGGAAGTGGTAACAAAGTGGTATCAGGGGTGAAGTGTGTTTGTTCCCGTGCTGGTGTTGCGCGGCTGGGGACCGTTGGATTTTTGGATACTGATACCGTTTTTGAATTGGAATTTTTGATGCCTCCCAAGACCAACAACCCCTTTTTCTTGATATGATACTGGAGTATTTATGGTTCATGTTTAAAATGTTTATTTTGGTATTTTGGTTTTTGTTAATAAAATGGCCTACCAGGCCACAATTTTCTCCAAGTCGGTTGTCAGTAGTATTTTGTTTAGAATTAAGAGAAGAGGTGTGGGTACAAGTTTAAGACCAAGAGTGGGCATCGGTTATACCCTAATTAGGCCCTCACCCAATGTTCTGTACCTATGTAGCCACAGCTGTCTCCCAGTGTTAATTTTGTCGACTAAATTAACGCTATTTTAGTCTACTAAAATGCAAATAAAACTAAAACAATTCAGATGACTAAAATACAACTAAAACTAAAATGGCATTTTAGTCAAAAGACTTTATTTTAGTCAAATAAAACTAAAACAATTCAGATGACTAAAATACAACTAAAACTAAAATGGCATTTTAGTCAAAAGACTATAATTAAAAGTTAAACTAAATCAAAATTTGCTGCCAAAATTAACACTGCTGTCTAGTATAGCAACAGAACTCCCAGCACTGTGTAGAATTTCTTTGGATTAGTTCCCCTTGATGTTTCCCCAGAGTCTCTTCTGGTATTTCATTTCAGAACTTCATCCATCCCCACATGCCCCCAGGGAACAAGAGGTCCTTGCTCTCTGGCAGATCCTCTTCCATGCCCCCAGGCAGCGGCCAGGCTCTCCCTGGCAGAGCCCCGAACACATGGCCAGGCCTCAGACTTCAGGCCTACCCAGCAGCAACTGTTCCTCACACACCCACCCCAGACTGCAATCTGGGTGGAAGGACCCAGAGCACCTAACTTTCTCCAAATATGTACCCTCTCCCAGCATCCTCAGCGGCCAAAGAAACTCCTACTGATTGGTTGAGAAAAGTATGCATATTCATAACCTAGACTCACTGTAATTCTTTATACTAATGCCAAAGGTGACAGTGCCTCATACTGACAGAAGAGAGAAACTATAGCTAAACCAGACTTCGGAGAAAACCCAAATGATCACAAAGACTACAAATTAGCCAGGCTAGCTACCTGGCACAGCTAAATTTACTAGCAGCACTGTTTAGGACAAGGGAGCTACATGTATAAGGAATGACGGTGCCATCTTTGATGCTAACATCATTGTAGTGTTTCCTGGATGTATCAGAGATGATGTTCAAAGGGAAGTGAAGAACACATTAAGCACCATTTTAGTAATGACTTGCACTACATAAAAGCTATAGTCCTGGTACAGTCTATATGAATGTTTCAGTGTTGATTGTGCGGAAAATTAAGTGATTGTTAATATTAAAGCTCTCCATATGTCTTCTTTCCTCCAGTGATGTTCAGGTCAATGTGTACAATTATGCAACAATTAAGTCATCAGCAAATGTGATGGGCATTATCCGAGGAAGCGAGGAGCCTGGTGAGACCATCGACAGATTCTTATTCAATTATAATGTGTCAGTTCCAGGGACAACAACCCACATCCACATCCCAATACATATATATATATATATATATATATATATATATATGTGTGTATATATATATATATATATATATATATCTAATAAGTTATAAAAGGGAAGGGGAGGCCCCTTGCATATATAGAGATGGGCTTTAAAGGATGTGGGGTTATCATGTTGAGATGAGCCCAGAAAGATCAATCATATGTAAAGGAAATCGTTTTTATTGTACAAAAATATATTAAAAAAACCACAATAAATGAGTACATAAATACAAAGTCGGTAACAAATTGGCTCATTATTAAGAACAATATGTGAATTCACAACTAGTTATAGAGAATAATGAAGGTCCAACGCGTTTCGCAGAACATACATAGGTTCTCACTTCGCTTACTTCGGGACCCTCTACAGTTTTTTTTTTTGTTATACTGTATTCATAATTTTATATTATTTCATTGAACAATAATCATATTTAAAATGGATTCTGAATATGCTAAATATAATTAAACCCCAGTAATTAGTTTTCTTTTAGATTCATGCAATCCAAAATAATAATATGAGGATTTGTCATGCACTGTTGGTACATATCGGGCAATCTTCTATTACTGCTTATGGGAGAGAAGCATGTTCTCAAGCTATGTCTATTCCTGTCTGTTGTATAAGCAGGGATGAACGACAATCAGACTAGACATTTCTGCAGGCTGACGTTTTTTGCATTCCATACAAATCGCTAATTAATAGCGCTGTAATCTATTTTTCATGAAATTACTGTTTTTTTCTGCCTTCTTGTAATGTCCTCCGTGAACACCGGCACACCTGTTTCTGTGTACAATTTCATCTGCATAGGATAATGTAATCAGGCACCTGACCTGGTGGGGTATATATTCAGTGTGGGTTTGTTCAATAAATGTTCCAGATCTTATACAAGCTATTCTCGGCTAGTTTTGTATGGGGGCGGCTAGAATATCTGATATCTATGTTCAAGACTGAAAGAAGCAATATTCTGATGGAAGCCCACAAGCACATTGTGGGGTTGCGCTTCCGTTACAGGTTATAACCTCCATCAGTGTCCTGCTAGGGAGATTTCCCTTTACTTCCTGTCCCATAACCAAAAGAGGAAGTGAGAAGAAATCCCTCTAAAGTTTAGGGAATCCCAGTGTTTCACCAGGGCACCAGAAATAGTGTCCTCATTGGAAGATTTCCAGTCTATTAGAGTTCTGATGTCAACCCAAAATTTTGGGTTTTCTTTAAAGTGTAACTGAAGGCAAAACTTTTTTTTTTTTTTTAGTCTTGGACAGAGTGGAAAGGGCTTAGAGCCCCTGCCAATTGTTATATCTGTCTGTTCCCCCCATTAAGCAGATTTCCCCTCTCTGTTTGTCCTGTTTACCATTAGCATTGAAAGTAAAAGTAAAAGAAAAGAGATGGAAAATCTTCCAATGGAGACACTAGTTCTGGTGACCTGGGGGTCCTAAGAAATTCCTTTAATTTGCAGAGATTTCATCTCACTTCCTGTTTGGCTTTGGGGCAGGTAGTGAAGGGAAATCTCAGCAATGGTACAGAGATGGCGAAAAAAATCTCACAGGGGTTATAACCCTCCCTTGCTTTATCCAAATTAAAAAAGTAGAACTATAGGCAAAACTTTTTTTTTTCATTTTAAATAGAGTAAGGGAGGATTATAACCCCATCTGTGTCCCATTGCGGAGATTTACCTTCACTTCCTGTCTCATAGCCAAACAGGAAGTGAGAGTAAATCACTGTAAATTGGGGTAATTCCTTGGGGACCCCCAGGTCACCAGAACTAGTGTCCCTCTAGGAAGATTTCCCATCTATCACTTATCAAGGGACAACCCAAAATTTGTGATTTTCTTTTACTTTCACTTTTAATGATAATGGTAAACAGGACAAATAGAGAGGGGCAATTTCCTTAATGAGGGCACCAACAGCAATAACCCCCCCCCCCCCCCCACTTTAAATTAAGAATATAAATGTGAATACATGTTGTTAAACTAGAGTTTAGTGTCACTTCCCTGCAATGCATGCACATTTCCAAAGTTTTAAACTCACTGCAAGTATAGAAATACCTGTTGATTTACCAAACCTGACGTGGCGCTAATCCTGTGTGGGTCGAAAACAGTGCCTGTGCTGCAATGAAATCCTAAGCAGTGTTGTCAGCCCTGCCCAGTTCTCTTCTGCTGGACTGCAGGACACCTACCCCTATCTTCATCTACATAGCATAATGGGGCGGTGTTCTGTAGTTTAAGAAGGGAGAACCCAGGCATGGCTGATTACACTGATTAGGATTTTAGTGAAGCAGAGGCAGTGTTGGCAGTTTAGGTAGAAAGTTAGTAGCTCACTGGATTCTGGCAGGATCAAAATAATATTTTTATGTACTTGCAGTAGAGGTAAAAGATGGGAAATGTGCATGTTATGAAGATGTGCTGCATTTGTTTTTTTTTAATTTGTTCAGACATATACTTTAACACTGCATTGTTTGCTTTAAAGCAAAGCTGTACTGTTTACACATATAGGGCAAAGCATCACCTTTTCTTTGCTCCCCGCATGTGACTCCCTTCCCTCCCTCTTATGTTCCCATGTGGGTACCTCTGGTGCTCAGGCACTCAGCGTTGTCACATGGGAGAAGGGAGAGGGTCCTCAGTCCTCAATAAGCTCCCACAAGAGAACTAAGGCTTTCTTTACAGTATTTATTCCTGACATCCAAACTGCATTGATTGTTTGGCTTGAGTTCCCCAACTTTTAAGTCAATAATGTTTCCACATGTTTATATGGTTAAAGCTAAACTCCAGAAAAACGAACACTCCTCCCTTATTGGCTGCACCTGCACTGCAAGGGTTGACTGCTCATTTAGGTGTAGGGAACCCGATTCTCTGTTCCTGCAGGCTCCTCCGTGCTGCTAGACCAGCCCCGGAAGTTTCTTCTGCCCTTTGCTCTGGCAGTCTAGGGTCCTCAGACATCATCAAGACTGATTCATGGTCCACAGCTCTGCAGTGAACTTGAGGACTCCAGGGAACAGTCTACCACTGGAGCATAGTGGAGTGCTATCGACTGAGATCAGGCAAGTATAATGCTTTTACCCTCCCCTCAGGGCAGCCATCAGAAATTTTGGGATGGTGGGGTGGGGGGGGGGGGGGGGGGGTCAGTGGCAGTTGTCATGGTGGAATGGATGGGATCAGTGGCAGCGGTGATGGTAGTGGTGGGGGGGGGGGGTGGGATAAGTAGCAGCGGTGGTGGTATTGGGCAGGTGGGATAAGTGGCAGCGGTGATAAATGGGGGGGATGGGACCAGTGGCAGTGGTGAATGAGATGGTTGGGTGGGATTAGTGGCAGTGGTGGTGGGGGAATTTGATCAATGATAGCGGGGATGGTGGTGGGTTGGTGCGATCGGTGGCAGTGGTGCTGGTGGTGGGGGGAATGTGATCAGTGAAAGCGGTGCTGGTGCTGGTGGGGGAAATTAAATCAGTAATAGCGGTGATGGTAGTGGGGGGATTGGATCAGTGACAGTGGTGATGGTTGTGGGCATGCGGGATCAGTGGCAGTGTTGATGGTGGGGGGATGGGATCAGTGGCAGTGGTGATGGTGGTGGAGGGGATGGGATTCAGTGGCAGCGGTGATGAAGGTCGTCGGGTGGGATCAGTGGCAGTGGTGGTGGGGGGAATTTGATCAGTGACAGCGGTGATAGTGGTGGGTTGGTGTGATCAGTGACAGTTGTGATGTAGTTCATCGGGTGGGATCAGTGGCAGCGGTGATGAAGGTAGTCGGGTGGGATCAGTGGCAGCGGTGATGGAGGTGGTCAGGTGGGATCAGTGGTAGCAGGGATGGTGGTGGGTTGGTGGGATCGGTGGCAGTGGTGCTGGTGGTGGAGGGAATGTGATCAGTGAAAGCGGTGCTGGTGGTGGTGGGGGGAAATAGAATCAGTAATAGCGGTGATGGTGGTGGGGGGATGAAATCAGTGACAGTGGCGATGGTGGTGGGCGTGAGGGATCAGTGGCAGTGTTGATGGTGGGGGGATAGGATCAGTGGCAGTGGTGGTGGTGGTGGAGGGGATGGGATTTAGTGGCAGCATTGATGTAGTTCATCGGGTGGGATCAGTGGCAGTGGTGGTGGGGGGAATTTGATCAGTGACAGCGGTGATAGTGGTGGGTTGGTGCGATCAGTGACAGCGGTGATGTAGTTCATCGGGTGGGATCAGTGGCAGCGGTGATGTAGTACATCGGGTGGGATCAGTGGCAGCGGTGATGAAGGTCGTCGGGTGGGATCAGTGGCAGTGGTGTTGGGGGGAATTTGATCAGTGACAGCAGTGATAGTGGTGGGTTGGTAAAATCAGTGACAGCGGTGATGTAGTTCATCGGGTGGGATCAGTGGCAGCGGTGATGAAGGTCGTCGGTGGGATCAGTGGCAGTGGTGTTGGGGGGAATTTGATCAGTGACAGCGGTGATAGTGGTGGGTTGGTGAGATCAGTGACAGCGGTGATGTAGTTCATCGGGTGGGATCAGTGGCAGCGGTGATGAAGGTCGTCGGGTGGGATCAGTGGCAGTGGTGTTGGGGGGAATTTGATCAGTGACAGCGGTGATAGTGGTGGGTTGGTGTGATCAGTGGCAGTGGTGATGGTGTTGGAGGGGATATAGAGAGTGTACTATCTCCCATCAAAACTAGAAGAACCGGCGAGCCCCTACATGTGTATAGATGTCGCCCCTGAAGGTGGGCCTGCATCCCCTAGACCTAAACAAGTAGTTAACCCTTGCAGTGCAGGTGCAGCTCCACTGCAAGGGGGGGAGGTTTAGTTTTACTGGAGTTGGGCTTTGAACTGGCCTTATACTGTTAGTGCTAATAGATAAAAGGCTCCTTCATATGCGCTGTATAATCTCCCGCTGTGCCTATTGTAATTTGACAGCCAACCCTGCCTACTGTCAAAATACCAGTGGCTGTATCTGATTCGATGCATTTACTTTTCCGCTGACAATTTTCTGTCTGGCTTTTTCAATCAAAGTAGCTGTTGGGTGGAAGGAGTCTGAGAGGACCACCCACAGACAGAATTCAAGATGATCTGCCTGAAATTTGAACGGTGTGTGGCCAGCCTTATACTCTTTCTGATGTATAGATGGTAAAATTTAAATATGTTTCCATTTTCCTTTGCAGACAGGTATATAATGTATGGAAATCACAGAGACAGCTGGGTCCATGGTGCAATAGATCCCAGCAGTGGCACTGCAGTCATGCTGGAAATCTCTAGAGTTCTTGGGGAAAAGGTCAAAAAAGGTAAAAACTCACATACTGGAATTGTCATCTAACATTATTACATGATGAACATTAGGTGTCAGTCTAAACAGTTTACATTATAATGCTAACAGGTATATATAAAAGATAGCTGTGTGGTGAAAGGCGACATTTGGGCCCATCAGTGTCACCTGCGGTCAGCAGCCTGGCAAAATTTATGGGAGGCTGAAAAATGCTGCATGGATAATGTTGTCCTAAACGATACTCACATTTAGGGCCATATGCTTTCAGGAAGGTATGTCCCGAATCCTGGAAAAAAAAATAAAAACAATACGATGTGCTGAAATGTGCATTGCCACGGCCCTCTCATCACAGCTCACTATGGGGCAAAATGCTGTGTGAACAAGCCCCTAATCTTTCAGTCAGTGGCGGCTGGTGCTCCATGGGCCGGGGGGTGGGCGGCAGACGGACCACACCAGCCCGCACACCATACCCCCCCGGACCACACCAGCTCCAGCCCGCACACCTTAAGGCCCCCCCTGGTCGCTGGCTCACTCACCCTGTAATGTGGAGGGCAGGCAGCAGCGGCGGCTTCCCCTCAGTCTCCTCCGTGGGTCGGGCTTCCCCTGCATCTCCTCCCTCCTCCTCCTCCTTGGCCAATAGCATGGCTTCTCCTTTCGGCCAATCAGGAAACGGGTCTCAGGACCCGCTTCCTGATTGGCCAGGAGGAGAATCCGTGTGACAATAGCGAGTATTCATTTGCTATTGTCACACAACTGGGTGGGCTCAGGGCACAGTGCTCTGTGACCTGAGCCCACCTTTTTTTGAAGCCTATTAAAGCCTCTGGCTCTAATCACGTGCTTAAAAAAAAAAAACCCATTGGAAACCATGCGTCCGGCGCCCCGCATGTAGATTAGGGGGCCAGATGCATGGATGGGTGGACGGCACCCCTGCGCCCCCAATGGACGGGGCACTACTGCTTTCAGTACCATGAGATAAAAATGACCCGCTTACCTGCAGTGTTTTTCTGCTCCATACATTTTTTGTAGCTGCTGGGAAAGAAGAAGAATATTTTTAGGGCTCTTTCAGGGCAGCATTGACTACTTCCCTCTGAAAAGTAATCTTCCGTGGATTTATTTTCAGAGGGCAGTAGAGCAGAAGCTGCCAGGTGTATTTTCTTTTAATCCCAAAGAAGGATTTTATGTTTAAATACTGTACCACAACTGGTGCAGCACGCTCCGAATGATTTTAGTGGGCACGTCTGAAAAGTGGTGCCGCCTGTTATAAGTCTACCCTAACACTAAAATCTCTACATCTACAGACATCCACGATCTAAGACTAAGATATCTAGCCCTGTAAAGAAGAAATGGCTATACATACCTTTTTTGAAGCTGCTCCGGTCCAGTCCCACGCTGAGCTGAGCTGAACTTCGCTGTGGAGGCGGGTGCAGAGGAGACAGCCGACAACGGAAGCCCCATAGTAACTCTATAGGTGTCGTCACTTTCCATTTATTTCACAGCCGTTGTCGGCTGTGTCCTCTGCAGAGCTTCCGCTGCTGGAGATCGGGTCGAATCGGCTTCAAAAAAGGTATGTATAGCGATTTCTTCTTTAGAGGGTTATATAGGTTAATCCAACCTTTTTCAACCAGGGTTCCATGGCACATTAGGGGGCCTTCTGGGTTCTTCATGGGTGCCTTGGCAAAATGCCTGAAAATTGTTCCCAATTGTCAAAAAAATTTTGGGGGGAAATATACAAGGTCAGGGCAATGCCTATCAAGAAGCAACGTGAATTTCTTGCGTTGCAGTATGCCAGCCTTTTTCAACCAGGGTTCCACGGCACCCTGATATGCCATCTGGATTCTTCAGAGGTGTCTAAAACTGTCCCAAAATTGTCAACAAACTAGCGGGTGGATCAAGTCCTGCCTTTTACACAAAGCCACAAGTTTTTGTTGTACAGAATTACAACCTTTAGCAACCTACGGGCCAGCTGCTGGCATCTTAACAACTGATGAAGCCATAGGTTGATAATGAGGATGTTGGAAGCGGCTTGACAGCGACCTTGTTTGCCCCTTTCCTGCTGCTCTCTGTCAGCACTGGGGTCACATTAGCAAAGTGGGGGTGGGGGGGAGAGACTGAGGGAGAAGAGAAAGTTTGGAATAGTAGTCAGTACCAATCTGCAAAGGTAGAGGAAGAAATCACCTCTAATGTTGGGTGTCCTACGTGTGTGAATATTGCTGCAATATGTAAAACTATTAGTTTAGTGTTTTATATTTTACAATGGGGTGCCTCAAGATTGTGCAGAACTTGAAAGGGTGCCTTATCTTGAAGAACACTGGGTTAGTGTTAGATCTTGGATGCCTATAGATGTAGCAGTTTTAGTGTTAGGGTGGACTTCCCCTTTAAACTCTGCAAGTCCTTTTTCTGGATTAGCAGTGGGTATAGGATTGTGTATATGAAAGTTTTCAATTTGTGTTTTTTCATTCTCTGAAGATTGAACTGAATTGAACTGAATGGTCCTTTTACAACCAGACTAACTATCTAACTATGTAACTATGTAAGTCAAGTTAAAATCGCAGCCACGGCATGTGTACAGCCCCATCTAGCTGCAATGGTAGAATTTAGGTGGGCGGTCAGGGGGTGAAAAAACTATGTCTTGACAGCCAACAGCTGAGGCTCTCGTGAACATCGCTGGATTGAGATGGGGCTCAGGTAAGTATTGGGGGGGCTGTTGCACACAGAAGTTTTTTTTTACCTTTATGAATAAAATGCATGAAGATTAAAAACCTTGAGCCTTTACAACCACTTTAAGCTTTGGCAAGAAAACCTGGAAGCTGATTGGTTACTATGCAGAGTTGCACCAGATTTTGTACTCTCCATTTTTAGTAAATAAACCTACCTGCGTCTACTCATCCATATCAAGAAGGACTAATATTATTCATAAATAAATCGATTCTGTTGTTTGTGTAGTTTACCCTGTTTAAAGATGCTTTTGCTTAATAGGACAATGGCGCCCACGGAGAACAATTATTTTTGGGAGCTGGGGAGCTGAAGAATTTGGCTTAATTGGATCTACGGAATTTGCAGAGGTAATTCAGTTGAAACTGAAATTTATTCTGCTTCTGTTTTGCCTAGTTTCTTCTTCTATAGCCTTCCATTAAAGAGGAAGTAAACTCAAACTCATAATTTGTACATATAGGTAAGCCTATAATAATGCTTATCTATAGGTATTGTAAATATCTCCTAAATGTGTACCATTTAGGAGATTTTTACATTACATGCAGCCAATGACGTCATCAGGGCATGCGCAGGAGTGATGTCATTGTGGCTTTGGCCTGTCACACAGCCGGAGACCACAGACCCGGAAGGAAGACCAGGTGAAGATGGACACTGCTTCCAGCGATTACATCGCTTTGCTGGTGGGCTTTGTTTTTCAGGTGAGTTTCACATAATGTGCTAGTATGCGATACATACTAGCACATTATGCCTTTACTCGCAGGTCCGAAAAAACCCCAAAAAACAGCGGTTTACACCTGCTTTAATATTCTAACCACATTTACAATAAAACCTTTCCATTTCCATTATATACCTTGTTTTAGACCCAGTGATGTCTGTGCTTCTCTATACAATGCAAGCAGATCATGTCTGGTGGGAGGGATGGCAAAGTGCTGTACATAGCTTCCTGAAAACATCACAGCCTGCTTCAGTACTCCTTTCATCAGCCCTCAGCCCTGATGTATACAGTGGCCTGGCTCTTGAGGAGTATTATGCAAATATCAAAATGCCTTGATGGGTGGATGCCAGTCTGGGGGAATGGGCATTCCTTGACAGAGGTAGGTGATATCGGATGTCTTCCAGACTGGACATTTCAAAGGGCTTTATCTCAGACTTGCTGCAGCTTTAAATGTGAGATTATTGTCAGAAGGTGAAATCAGAGTAAGCAATTTTAATGCAAGAGAGGAGCTGGTACAACCAGGGCTGCTAAGGCAGTACAACCAGTCCTGTTGTACTGGGCCCCGGCCCCATCATCTAAACAGGGGGGCCCAGGGGAGATTTATTGTTTATTTCTGCCTAAATTATTAAATAGATTCTACTAGACCACACCCTCATTCCTACTTGCTTACCAGAGCTGAAATTGCATTTCCCTAGGACCCTATCAGGATAACAGAGGGGCCCAATTTTAGGGGTGTGGATCGATAAAGTCAGTGCTACTTTCCCGCTGCACCCCGGGGGTAGGTGGGGTGTGGGTGTAGGTGTGGTGGGGGGTGGGGGGGGGGCCCAGTGCGGGGGGGCCCATCAGGAGGGCTGTATGGGGCCCCATGATTTCTAACAGCAGCCCTGGGTATAACTGTGCAAGATTGAATGTAAGGCAGGAGTTCAGCCTTAAATTGTATGTAAACCCAAACAATGAACTGTGGGATAAGTGCATAAAAACCTATTGATAATGTCAGAAATTCAGATCTGTCCTGTGTCTCCTAGTTCTTATCTTGGATGACAGAATGGTTAGCCTGTATGTTGTAGAGATCTGACATTTGGAGTGGTTGAACAGTCAGTCTACAAAAGACACTAGGCAGGGCTGACACCACTCAGTCCACAAAAATGTTGTGTGTTGTCAGCCCACAAGAGGCCTTAAATCAGAAAGAAATGCTGAGCATGTGATCAGTTATGACACCAGCCATCTTGAAAGTTTGGTTGAGGTCACAAGCAAATGTGATGGTTATCATCCACATTTAATGAAACTGTTTTCAAAAACAGCTTTAATTCTGCTTTAAGAGTTAAGTGCATTTCTGGCAGATCAATAAGTATTTTTCTGTACATGTGGGGGTCTTTAAAGGCATAAAACATGTGGAAATGTGCATGCTCTGCAAATAAGTACTGCATGTTTGTTTTATTTTGCCCGATATAAACTTTAAAGAAACTGCTGCTTGGCCAGTATGTAAGTTGATCATACACATGTGTAGTGACCCCCTGGGGTTGCTGGGGAGAAGGGATTCCCCTGAGCGTAGGGACAGACTGACATTACCTAAGGACGGGTCCATGGCCGCAGTGGAGAATTGCAAAAATGAAGGGCGACAGTCACTTTAGTCTTTTTCCAAGGTTTTAATGCTCTGGCTTACAAGAAGAGAGGGTTAGGGCTTCAGATACCCCCAGCAGCATGGGTTCCAGACTTCGCCACACTTCTCCATCCAAGAGAGTACCATGATCCTCTGAGAGTCAGAATTTCCAACTTGGGTTCTGTTTCCTCCTTGACCAGGCAGAGCAGCTTGAGGATTCGAGCTAGGCCCAAACAGGCTTCGGGCCTAGTCAGCTCAAATCAATGCACCAAACCTCCTTAGTCTGTATCCCAGGTAGAGAGAAAGCTCACCAAGCCACTCCCCAAATATTTATATCCTCTCCCAGCATGCACCACTGACAAAAACCTTCCGGTGGTTGGCCAGGGTGGACATAAACATTCATAACCCAGGATTGTTACAGCTTTTTTGTCTATTGCCCCAAGTGCCAGTGAAACTTAGGGGCAGTAGTAAGGGACAGCAACAACCCTGAACTTAGAGGAGAACCAAATGAAATAGTTTCAATTAACACGGGTTAATTTACACCTGGCAGAACTAAATTTACTAGTCAGTTCTGCTTAAGACAGGGTGGCTACACATGGCAATCTTATGTTTTGAAAATGACCCTCTAGTGATCCTCCCTTCATTGGAAATATACATCAACAAATTGGTGAATGTTGGTTGCTCAGCCACCTTAAAGGTAGTGCAGTGGGCTGCCAGCATTTTCTGCTATAGTACAACAGAATAATTTGGTGACCTTGTGCCATATGACATTCTCAGCACATGCATTGGAAGATTTACAAGGAATCTCCAAGGACAGAAATAGAGAAGCTGCCATGGCTGACTTGTTTCTGAAGGTTTAGGATTTTAGAGCTTTTATCCTGATCCTGGCTTCACTAGGCTGTGATCAACTATGTCAAAACAACTTGCCTTGCAGGTATCCTAAAACTTCACATGTACATGCTTGTTCCAGGTCATTGAGGTACTAAATATAGAGGGAATTACCAAGATCACAATTCCATGGTGAATACAAAAAAAAAAAAAAATAATCACAGCTATCGTATTGCTATCCTGACAGTTTCCCTTTAAAATAAATGTATCCGTGCATACACAGTGCATAAAGCTCCTCTAAATTACTTTGTGCAGTTTTATTAGTACTAATAGTAATAATAACAGTTTTTAGCTATTAGTATTTATAACCACTAAATTTACTATTACTTTCCTATAGGAATATTATAGCAAGCTGAGGGACAGAACAGCAGCCTATATCAATGTGGACATTTCAGTATTTGGTAAGGCCGTGAGTACATAACAGATAAAGTCCATCTTAAAGTGGACCTAGTTTTAGATATATTTTTACGTTTTAAGTATTGCTTTTGTAGATATTGTAGGTAAACAACACTTGCAGATATTTATTTCTTCTCATAGACTAATGGCCCGTACACACGATCCGAAAATCGGATGAAAAATAACATTTTTGAAAAGATCGGACGATAATCGGATCGTTAGTACTCAGCTTATAAGAGGCGATCACGACAGTTAGGCCCTGTTCACACCTGAGCGTTTTTCAGCTCGTAAAATGCTCATCTCTGAAGTCTAAAAACGCCCAACAAGAAACATCCCATTAATTTCAATGGCCCCTGTTTACATATGAGCATTTGTCGCCTGAAGCAAAATGCCTGAAGCTCAAAAAAGTACATGAGCTTCTTTTTTTGGCAGATTAGAAGCGTTTTGTTAGATGTCAATGCCTGAAAAAACGCCCGGAAAAACGCCTGAAAAACACCTGAAAACGATACGCTCAGGTGTGACTGGAGCCTTAGAGAACTTCCTTTGGCAGTGCCTTTATCTCTCGTCATCCCCAGAAGGCTGGTACAAACTTTGTTTTGCCATCAATCAGTCATCCAATTCCTGGAATGGACTGCAGGCCCAGAGTTAACACAGTCATGTACAGACATTTAATATAATAATTCCCTTTAATATATCAATTATTACTATATTATTTTAAATTCTTGATTACGTTTGAATGACTTATAGAAGAAAAACATAGCTAACATTATTAATGATAACCTTGCTCGTTTTAACTAATGATAGCCAGACACACTTCGATTAATAACTAATTTAATTTTTGATCAATCTCCTCCAAAAAATTTTCTGTAGTCAACAACCCGTTTAGTTGATATGCCACAGCTAGAAGTGGATTTCAAGCAGCAGCTATTCAATTGTTTGCAGATGCAAGCATTTTCATTGAATCGTACATCCAGTGCCGGGACAAGGTTATCTAGAGCCCAGGGCGAACATACCCAGCTGTGCCCCCCCCCCCACAAAAAAAGATGTATGAGCATTACGTGTCAAAAATCCCCCCCCCCCCCCAAGAAACTGAGCACTAGTCTGCATATTTACCACCTAAACATAAATTCCCCCTTCTCCCAGTACAAATCCACCTCCCTGCTGTAATCCTCACTCTTGCCGCAAACCTTTGTGCCCCATACTCCCAGCACAAATGCCCCTCCCCCCAAAAAAAATCACCCTTCTAGCGCAAATCCTCTACCCCTAAAAGTATACATCTTCTCCATTCCACTCCAATCCCCCCCTCCCAGCACAAATCGTTTTCCCACATTCCTCCTCTGATCAAAAATCCCCCTAAATTACTTTTTTCAATTACTACTTTTAGCACCTCCCCCCCCAATTCCCCCTCCTAGAACAATACTTACTCCTATGCCACCCCCCAAATTCCCCCTTCTAACACAAATCACATACCCTTTAATCTCCTTGTAGCGCCCCCCCCCCCCAAAAACCTCACATGATACCACAGTGCCCAGGGCAGCCGACCCTCCTGCTCACACCTTGTTCCGGCCCTGCATACATCAATTGAATTAAGAGAAAGAAACGTGCGGGGCCACCAAAAATCACACTAGTTTAACCACAACACAGCAACCGCCCACACCCCCCCCATTGTATAAATGGCTTCTCATGTACCAAAAGGTAGTAACCCTACAGCCAATAGACAGTGACTCTCAGTTCTGCGCCTTGTGCCTGGCCACTGTATGTGCAGATGTGCAAGCACCCTCAGTCTCAGCCTTGACCTTGTTCTGCCACTAGTTGCACGTATGATTTCCTGTTGCACCTACTTAAGAGGTAATGCAATTACATCAGTGTTCTTTATTAAAGCTTGTTTTATTAGATTTATTAACTAGGTTCAGAAAAACACAACATATTAAATTATAAAAATGTGAAATTACAGTGGTTAGAAAGGAGGAATGCACCTTTGTACCTGTGTTGCATCATCATTTTGGCAGCATCTGAAACCTTCATAGAAATAGAGCATATAAGTCTCCATCATTCATCATTCAGAATGGTCTACAACATTTTTTGATACTCTGGGGTTGATTTACTAAAGGCAAATAGGCTGTTCACTTTGCAAGGGAGGTAGCTCTTTGCCTAGTAAAGCATAGTAAAGCTTAGTTGCCTAGTAAATGTGGTGAAATTTCACTTTGCAAAGAGTACTCCATCATGTGCAAGGAATGAAAAACAGCATTTTTGCTTGCATGTGGTTATATGATGGAAGTCAACAGAGCTTCACCTCATTCACTAGTCTCTGGGGAAAATTCCCTTGCAAAGTACATCTTTCATTGCAAAGTCAACAGCCTATTTGTCTTTAGTAAATCCATCCCATGGGGTCAGTACAATTAAAAAGAGATGTGTGTGAGTTTTCAATTTACAGAAGTCTGGTGAGTATTAATGCCACCATTGAGATATGATAAAGCACGATTGACCATGTGTATGTAAATCATTCATTCATAGTAGGCTAATGTATTTTTATATGCCAAATTTAAATATAATATTCTTATATTCCACCAGCAAATGCCACACTTAGAGCACAAGGGACACCTCCAGTTCAGAATGTTATTTTCACTGCTGCTAAACAGGTACAGTACACCGTTTATCATATAAATCATGAGTTTAGGCAACCTGTGTTTTGCTTAGGGAACATGTAAAGTGTTCTATAGTGAAACTGTACTGCTCTGGGGGAAAGGTTCAGGATTTATTTTTTAACACTATAATTGTTTATTATCGTGATGATCACTGTATGTAAGGAATAATTTTTTTATGAATGGCATCCATTCATGTACCATTGTGTACTATTGTGATAGCTGTGATTGGCCACAGCTATCACATAGTACAAATAAGCTGTGATTGGCCCCTGTACCATGTGATCACTATGATCAATCACAGAGATCACAATACTACATGCAATCTCTACGAATGAAAGCCATTGTTGACAGCTGACATGTGATAGCTGTGATTGCTCACAGCAATCACGTGGTACCAGGTCCTTGCACAGCAGCCTGGTACAGTGATCTGCTGTGTCTGGTGGACAAAATGGGTCACAGATCACGCCGCTGGGCATCCCCCAGGGAATAATAGTGATCCTGCCCAGCCATCATTTCGCAATAGGCCGGGGGTGGATAAAGGCATCAACAAAGCTGCTTAAAGTTTACTGAAAGCTTTGCAAATATTATGAAAATATTTGCTGTACACATTGTTTTTTTTTACTGAAGCTCATATATACAAGATCTTGGGCTATAGGTCTCCTTCTTAGCAGATGTTTATGTTCTTACATGTTTCATATTGTAGGTACAGACTCCTGTCAGTTCTCTCAATGTTTATGATAACTGGATCCGTCACTTTAACCGCTCCAGCTCAATCTATGGAGGACTAATTCCAAGGTAGGAACCCAACCCTATTCAGTTTATTTGCATGCATTTTTTTAGCATTATTTACATTTGATGTAAGCTAGAGTATTATGGATTCAAATTGTATTTACATAATTGTTTAACAACTAAACCAAATGTCCCTCTTTATCTACATATTTAACTAGTTCCAAATTTTGGGCGTGCTACACACTACCAAAAAAAGTCATCATTGTACACCAGGCGTGTGTACAACCAAATCCTCCTTCCTGGCTCCCCCTTCCAGTACACAGAAATTTGGTTCTGAATAATCAAAGCCAAATTAAAGCGGAGTTTCAGCCTGTAAAAAAAAAAAAAAAAATAATAAAAAAGTCAGCAGCTACAAATACTGTAGCTGCTGACTTTATATATTTGGATACTTACCTGTACTTTACCTGGTTTTGGGTTTAGATATACTTTAAAGAGATTGTCAATACCATAATGCAAGTGGTGGCATTTACAGTATATAGTACCACATGCACAGAAAGTCTAGGATTGCAATATGAAAGCTGTACTAAACCCAAAACCAAGAATGTAATATAGTGCAGCTTACCAATCATTAGATGTGATTTTTTTTTTTTTTTAGGCTTTTTCTCTCTGTTTTCACATGTGATCTGGACAGTAACACACCTCCTGTGTTCAGCTTCATGCACACTGGGGCTTTTGTAAACGCTTTTCTCATAGCAGGAAACGGGTTGCAAAAAGGTTTAGGTGTGACAAGCTCCTTTATTTCATTGGCTATTGAAATTAAAAAATGTTTCTCCCCTACTACTGCAGCTGGAGGGGTCTTAATCCTCCTTATGCATTTGCTATATTTACAAAAACTTCTTTAAAACTTCCAACATTGTTGTCCCTAGTCTTTTTCCCGTTATCCCTACATTCGCCTAGTGCGCTCATCCCCAAAGGGGCGCTGGATAAATTTGATCAGATATAAAAAAAATAGATTGGAGCTCAGCTGGTTACAGCAAAGCCATACATTCAGAATAGCCAGCCCAGGGCAGGGGGGTTACAGAAATATTCATACATACTCTAAATTGACCCTTGCTCCTAAAGCTGTATCACAGGCCATGAAATCACCCACAGACAAATGTAGGGACAACAGGAGGAAAATAAGGGACTACAATGAGGGAAGTTTTGAAGGAAGATTAAGACTCAGCTCTAGCAGTAGGGTAGAGACTCCAAGACAGAAGAGCAGAATCAAAAGATGTCTCAAATAAAGTGAGGTAAAATAAGCCAGTGGGATACTAAACTTACCAGTATCTAGCAAGAACTAAAATATGACTTTTTGTGTACTAGCATTTATTCTCTGATGTCCTTACAGGTTGGGAACACTTGGAGCTGGGAGTGACTACGCCCCTTTTCTTCATTATTTGGGTATCACGTGCATGGACCTTGCCTACACCTATGACACGGTAATGCATTTTACCCATTGGAAAGCTCAAGTGTGAATAAACAGATCAGTAAAGTTCCAGGAAAACAAAATCTGACTATCCATAACATTTGCGTTTTGCTAAATTTGTAGAGAGGTTGTTTGGTGGCTGAGGTTAGTTAGTCAGCTTTCACAGGTCAGATAACCACAAGTGCAAACACAGAGCATAATGGCATAATGTAAGTGCTAATGGGATGGAGTGCATCCTGGATGAGCTAGCTTCTAATGTTTTCAACCACTCTTGATAAAACATATTTAACTGTAAACCAAAAAAGAACAAACTCAAAAGTCAGAGAAAGCCTTATAGGATACATACCCAGCAAACTACAACATTTCCTCACACCTTATATCTCTGCATGGTAGGTGAGTTGAGAGTTAGGGGGGTGACCTAAAGTCATCACATCCAGAGTCTCTGCTAGGGGGAGCAAGGCAGCATCTAGACTCGATAATACAGTATCTAAAACTAATGTGTAGTGCCTCCAGGTTGCCCATATTATATTAAAACGTTAACATGTGCCTCTACATGCTGCAATCCATTCCTTGCCTCCCATTTCCTTATCCTGATCCAATCCCCTCAGATAGGGAGTTGTGCCTGCTTTCAGTAAATCAGTATGAGGCGTTTGGCTGCGTTAGACAGGTGTAGAAGAACACAGCTCAAAAACGAAGGGATTTCCAGTCACTACTTACCAACCAGCCAGCAACCAGCCAAATTGACCTGTCTAACAGTATACGTTAAAAACAGGGGTTTAGTTGCACACATTTGCAAATACATGCGTAAGCTGCAGGCCGCGCCAAGGCACCCTGATATCTGCAGTCCCTAACTCTACCTTTAAAGAGTCTCCACAATGGGAGCACATGCATTCTGATGAGATAGATGGAGGACAGGTGACTGGAGGGAGCCCACACCTCCTTAAAGGCGCAGGGTCACACTGAACACCCAGCACATAGCACAATGGCAGCGAAGGTGTCAGTGCGTTGCCTGACCAATATAAACGTTATACGATATTGCAAAAAGTGGTCACCTCGAAGGGATTTCCAGTCACTACTAATACATGCGTAAGCTGCAGGCCGCGCCAAGGCACCCTGATATCTGCAGTCCCTAACTCTACCTTTAAAGAGTCTCCACAATGGGAGCACACAGCACCTATAGTGACTACGCTGGAGAGTGGGGACATGGAGCAGAAATTGCAAAGGGGAAAAAAGAAGATCCACCCAGAAAGCGTTAATTGTGGGGCATTTAACCACACATTAAGTAACATGCCTTGTTGGCCATATCCCCTCCAGCAACAACGTTATTGCTGACGTTAATGGTAAAATCCAGTTGGTTTTGCTCAGGGCAGCCCAGATCCTCCTCTTCTTGGGCCCCCCTTTGCTTCTTTACTGCTCCTTGTCCCTCTCTCCTGTCAAGTGCCCCCCACAGCAAGCAACTTGCTATGGGGGCACCCAAGCTGAGCTGCAGCTCCATGTGTCCATTCAGACATGGAGCTGCAGTTCAGCCCCGCCCCCCTCTCTCTCCTGATTGGCTAACTGATTGACAGCAGCGGGAGCCAGTGGCACCGCGGCTGTATCTCAGCCAATAAGGAGGGAAAGTCCCAGTTGGCCGAGGGACTCGTGGGCTTCACGAGACAGAGATGGGGCTCAGGTAAGTATTAATAGGTGCTGAAGAGGCTGCTTCACACAGAAGGCTTTTTATCTTAATGCATAGAATGCATTAAGATAAAAAAAACCTTGTGACTTTACAACTCTAAGCATTGGACACCTGGTACTATCGTGTCAATAATTTATAGTTATTCTCTTGTGTTTTGGAGTCTATGGAGCAGAGTGGGTCAGTTGGTATAGACAGGGGCAGAATGGCAACTTTCGGCCCAGGGGGCAAGTACAAACCAGAGGCCCATGGTGCAGCGACTCAGCACCCTCCCACTTTCCCTCACCCTCCCACTCTCCCAATCCTCCTCCTGACCCCCATTCCAAGCTGAAACCCTGCTCCAGATACTCTCTCTTTACTGGCTGAATTCCAGGTTCCCAACCAGGCCAGCAGGGGAAGGTTGGGGGAAGCTTGGTTTGGGCTGACCGGGGCAGAAGAGTCTCCAGAGGGGCATGGAACTGTCCTCTGCTCAGAAACAGTTTTCGCCATCCATGCTAGGGGGGAGGCCTGTGCTCTGTCCTGGTGTTCAACCCACACTCAGTAGGTCAGCGGCAGGGACTTCTCTTCATCAGGAATCCTTTAGGCATGTCTGTGGAACAAGCAGAGCAGCCTTTTTATGGAAAATCAGAGTGGCCCGGGGGGCAATTGCCCCCCTGATCCCTGGCCCAGTTCTCCCTTGGGTATAGATCAGGGATCTCCAAATTTGCAGGCATGACAGGAATTTAGGGAGCAACTTTACAATGATTGCCACCTCAGTAGAAGCAATGGGGGGGGGGGGGGTTCTAGGTCTGACTTATGCTCTGGAGTGAGGGACAGGAATCCAGGGGAGGTTAAATGATTATTATATGGGATCCTGTGAGCTACTATGTGAAAGGACTCTTTAATGAAGCTGCTTGCACTGATCACTTCCCTTTTGGTGAGTGCAGGAATACAAACTGTGTTTAAAAGTGCTGCGCTTTCAATTACTAATGTGGGTGTATATCCATTTTGCAATCTGGTGACTGAAAAAAATATTAAAATATATAAAGAAATATATATATATATATTAAATAGTGACAGCTAGGATGATATAACCGGCATATAGCTGTGTTTGTGTGCGTGTGCCGTTAAATAGTTTTAAAGCATATAATCCTAAAATTGTAAATGTGATGTGACCTTCATTACACCTCTCTGTGTAAAATCGGTGTGTATTGTGCTAATATTTCCAATTACAGCACAAATAAATCAAAACATAATGAATATAAAATAAACCTGGTGAAATTACCAAAATAAAACTGCTAAACAAAACCCTTTGTTAACTTTCATATGCAATGATGTAATGATACATTTGTGACAATCAGTAACAAAGTTTCAAGTAAGTATCAAAGTCCTTGATGTTAATTCATTCCAACCACCAGTTTTCCTTTAACCCCATCCTAGATGTTCTGCTACTGCAATCGTGTGAAATGGGTTGGTAGTGGCGTTCTCCCTTTCTTCTTATAATTCCCCTTAAGGGTATGTGCTCACCTCAATAGATGTAATTTTATGCTCAGATTTAGATCATTTCCAGCCCGATCCGCACTAGTAGATATTGGATTATTTCCTCAAAGCAGTCCGTTCAGCTATCCACTGGGGTTTCCCACCGTGGCACTGTGATTCATTTCCTCCAAGTTGATAACTCTCAATCACAGTGCCACGGTGGGAAACCCCAGTGGAAAATTGGCCTGGGCAGAAAGGGGGAGAATGTGCACTGTATTGAAGTGGTTAAATGATTATTTATACGAGATAGCTTCAGTGCTTTAGTGGTGGGGAAAGAAGGAGGGTCTAAATTATACATATCATCATAATAATCATAGACCAAACAAGCAATCTTGAAAATATGTAAGACTGTGTCTCTGAAGGGGGTTTGAAGTTAATGAATGTGGAGGCAAAATGTTTTTGGAGGGCTCTAGTGAGCATCCTGCCACATTTTTTATTACCATATTCATAATATCTATGTGAGGAAAATCGCAGTTGCATACGAATACCCAGGTCCTAGAAGCAAGATAGGAGTTCTCATATTTTGGAAAGACGTTCAAGAGCTACAGGGCTACTACAATCCTAAAGTTCTGCTTGCTGAAAAGTGGACCAAACCCACTTACCTGTCTATCCTTCTAAAATTTTGTTGCTTGGAAGAGGAGCTCATCTCGTACAACGGGCTTGTGGCTCTCTCAGATTACACCACCACTGATCTCCCCTATAGGGGTACAGATGTAGAATTAGCCAGTGGAAAGCAAGTTTCAGAGGGCAGAAATGGGGGCATTAGCGGTAAGGTATTCGGAGCTCCTATACCCAGGGTGGGTATGGGGAAAAACAAAGTGAGCAGCCTAAAAACATCAAATGAGGATAAAGGTAACGGTCAAAATTAAGAGGTTTGTATACCAATGCCAGAAGCCTGGCCAACAAGATGGGTGAGCTGGAGCTACTGATGTTTGAGGAGGACTTAGATTGTGTGGGGATAACTGAGACTTGGTTTGACAGCTCTCATGATTGGATGGTGACCATTCAGGGGTATTCCCTTTATCTCAGAGATAGAGAGGGTAAAAAAGGGGGAGGGGTATGTCTGTATATTAAGTGTACAGGTAAATATGAGGGATGATATTAATAATGGAGCTAAGGACGAGGCAGAATCCCTATGGGTAGAGCTTCAAAGGGAAGGCACGGTGCGGAAGGTAATATTGGGCGTATGCTATAGGCCCCCCAACCAGAGGGAGGAGGGGGAGGCGGACCTCATTTTACAGATAGGATTGGCAGCAAGGACGGAAAACATCATTATAATGGGGGACTTTAATTATCCAGATATAGACTGGGCAGAAGGACCCGCACACTCAGCCAAGGCTCGGCAGTTTCTAAATGTTTTGCAGGACAATTTCATGGGTCAGATGGTGAATGCACCGACAAGAAACAATGCGGTACTTGACCTACTGATTACCAACAATACAGACCTGCTCACGGATATAGAAATACGGGAGAACTTAGGAAACAGTGACCATAGGTCAATAAGTTTCAGTATTAATTACAGTTATAGGAAGCAGAGGGGTAATATAAGGACGCTGAATTTCAAAAGAGCCAATTTCCCAAAACTGCGCTCACTGCTAGAAAATATAAATTGGGATGGAACCCTGGGAACAAAGAACACAGAGGAGAAATGGGAGTGCTTCAAGAGCATACTTAACAAGGGGATTGAAAAGTGCATTCCAAAGGGAAATACATTTAAAAGAGCAAAATTAAACCCTGGGTGGCTAAACACCAACATAAAAATGCATATTAGTGCTAAAGAAAAGGCCTTCAAAAAATACAAGACTGAGGGGTCATTTTGCAGCATTTAAGCATTACAAAGAGTGTAATAAGAAATGTAAAGACAAAATCAGGGCGGCTAAAATAGAACACGAGAGACATATAGCGGAGGAGAGTAAAAAGAACCCAAGAAGTTCTTTAAGTATATAAACAGTAAGAAAGCGAGGCCAGATCACATTGGCCCCATAAAAGATGACAAAGGAAATATGGCCACTGAGGACAGAGAAAAGGCGGAAGTGTTAAATCATTTCTTCTCTTCAGTCTTCACAAAAGAATCGGGGGGCTACACGAACCTTGCTTGTAAGGCCAAACTAAACAACACACCTCAGGAAGTACCGCCATGGCTAACAGAAGATAGACTTAGAACTAAACTAGAGAAACTTAACATAAATAAATCACCGGGACCAGATGGCTTGCACCCGAGGGTTCTTAAAGAGCTCAGCCAGGTGATTGCCAGACCATTATTCTTGATCTTTAAGGATAGTTTACAGACGGGTATGGTGCCAGCTGATTGGAAAAAAACCAACGTGGTACCAATATTTAAAAAGGGGTCGAGGTATATCCCGGGGAACTATAGGCCGGTCAGCCTAACATCTGTAGTCTGCAAGATTTTGGAGGGGATGTTAAGGGACCACATACAAGACTTTAGTAATGAAAACAGTATAATTAGTAGTAATCAGCATGGATTTATGAAAAATCGTTCTTGCCAAACCAATCTATTAACCTTCTACGATGAAGTGAGCTGCCACCTAGATAAAGGAAAGCCTGTGGATGTGGTGTATCTGGACTTTGCAAAGGCCTTTGACACCGTTCCCCACAAACGCTTACTGTACAAACTAAGGAAGGTAGGCATGGACCATAAGGTGAGTACCTGGATAGAGAACTGGCTCCAGGGGAGAGTCCAGAGGGTGATGATTAATGGGGAGTACTCGGATTGGGCGGGTGTGGAAAGTGGGGTCCCCCAGGGTTCGGTCCTGGGACCAATCCTGTTTAATTTATTCATAAATGATCTAGAGGAGGGGATATCGAGTACAATCTCAGTATTTGCAGATGACACTAAACTAGGCATACCATTATCTTCTATACAGGATGTGGAAACCTTACAAACGGACCTGAACAAAATAACAGGGTGGGCAACTACATGTCAGATGAGGTTTAATGTTGATAAATGTAAAGTAATGCACTTGGGGGCCAAAAAACAGAAAGCAAGCTACTCACTGGGGGGGAACCTCTGGGTGAGTCTAGGATGGAAAAGGACTTGGGGGTACTGGTAGACAACAGGCTTGGCAGTGGCATGCAATGCCAAGCTGCTGCAAGTAAAGCCAACAGAATACTGGGATGTATAAAAAAGGGGATTCACTCCAGAAATAAAGAGATTATTCTTCCACTCTAAAAGACTCTGGTCCGGCCACATCTGGAGTATGCTGTCCAGTTCTGGGCACCGGTCCTCAGGAAGGATGTGCTGGAACTGGAAAGAGTCCAGAGAAGGGCAACAAAAATAATTAGGGGAATGGAGGACATCAGCTATGAGGAGAGGCTACAGGGACTGAACCTGTTCTCTCTGGAGAAGAGAAGATTGAGGGGGGATATGATATCAATGTACAAATACTGTACTGGCGACCCTAGCATAAGGAACAAACTATTCAGAGTAAAGGAATACAATAAGACACGTGGCCACTCACTAAAACTAGAGGAAAGGCGGTTTAACCTTAAAATGCGCAAGAGGTTCTTCACTGTAAGAGCGGTAAGGATGTGGAATTCTCTTCCACAAGCAGTCGTATCAGCAGGGAGCATTGATAGTTTCAAAAAACTGTTAGATGGACACCTTAGAGACCACAACATACAGGGGTATACAATGTACGGTTAAAAGTAAACACACACACACACATCATAGGTTGAACTGGATGGACTGTTGTCTTTTTTCAACCTCACTAACTATGTATTATCTACGAGATAGTGAGCGATGGTTTCAGATACCTTCACCACCACTGTGAAATCATCTAGGTGGTTTTAATTTAGCCACTAGGACCAAGTCCTGGAAGCAGAATTCAGCAAAGTGATAGCCACAGTAATTGGAGCATGATCAGAGCTGTTGATGATGTGTTCTATCTTTGTGTCAGACAGCAAGTCTAGTGTAAGCACTGTGTATCCTCAAGAAGTAACTGACATCTCTCTCAGGTGCTTCAGCTATCATCCAGCAACTGGCCCTGCAGAGCCTTACTAAAGTGCTTTGGGAAAGAATAGAAGTTCATAGGGCAGGAGGTATCAAGTAGAGGGTCAGGGCTGACATTAAAATCGCCTCTGAAAAGTCTACCTTCCAGAAAGTTTACCAAACGTTACAGGACCGAAACTATAAATGAGAGCTGATGAGATTTAGGAGCATATAGGGTAGCAAAGGTATGTTTTTGCTTCACCGTGGTTTCTTTCAGAAAGACGTATCTACCTTGGAGGTTGGAGTAGTGCTCTAGAGGCAGAAAGGGGCAGTTCCTGTGAAATGCTATGGCTGTCCCTCTGGATTTCGCCACTGGGGAAGCCAACCATTTTCTAGACCTGAAGGCAAAAAGAGCGCCGCCATTACTCACACACACAGCCCTACACAGGGATGCATGGCTGGATACGTCCCAGCACTATAAATCCATCGGGGGACATGCTTATTCTACTACTATTTTACAGATGACCTGTGTGTTTTTGACCTCACTTTGGAGATCCTCGTGGGATTTTCTGTTCGTGGAGCTCTCTTCTCACTGTCATTTGCCATACCACTGTGTACTTGGCTTACAATTATTGAAATTTCCCCTGGAAGCCCATATAAATATTAATATATTGCTCTGAGCCTATCTTGCATAGACCCAATTTAACTAGCATATACTCTTTGCGGCCATAGACAATTGAAGGCCTTTTTTCTCATCCACCAAGGCCCATCCCTTTGGTCTCACGTCCTGGATTCCACAGAGGTCTTACATATCTGTCTGAGTTCTGGTGTTTTGTGGACCATTGAGAAAGGCATTTGGACCGAAACGCGTCTAGTCCGATCCAGACATCTCAGACCCTCCTGGTTCCAAGACGTATCTATGACCTTGTTTTTATCATATACTTTATGTGTGATTATGTATGATTTATCTTTATAATACGTGTAATAAAATTTATATATTTTCATACTCAAGTCCTGATTCTTGCCGTTGAAAGTCCCAATCCCCAGGGGTTATTTTTGTTCCATATCCATTAGGGATGTTGGCAAGATCCCAGGTTTAAAACACAGAATTCGAATTTATCTTTTCTGAAGGCAAAAAGAGAACCTGTGCCTCCAGCCACCTAACCTCCACCCTTAACTTACTACACTTGTCAGGGGAACAGAGACCGTGAACAATATAAGACATTACCTAAATTGTAGAAATTAACAAAGGGATACAGACAAGCGAGTGACTAAATGATACCAGCAGGCATGGTGCAAGGCGCTTGCATGGTAGCGTCCTGAAAAACAAGAAAGGTAAATATGTCACAAGAGCAAAACAATACATAAAGTAGAAACAATACCCATTGGGAGAGAATGGTGGGCAACGGAGTTGGGCATAAAAGACATGAGCTTGACCCCGGCACTGCTTAAATAAGTATGGTGTTAAGACATCACAGGGGCGCTAAAGAAATATCACTACTGTACAGAACTTGGCAGTTACAATGAGAGTTATGGAGCCGATGGGCTTTACCAGTAATTCAGAGGGATGGTTTGAAATGTATTCCTAAATGAGCTAAGATGTCTGAACATATCAGAATAATACCACCCTAAGGCAGTCACAGACCGTTTAAAAGTCCACCAGGTAAAGAAAAGACTGGACAGAGGTTGTGCATTGCAGGTTTCTTGTCCGTCTCTCATGGAGGAAGTCTGCGGAGAAAGATGCTTGATGATGGTCTTTTGAGTCAGTAGAAATGGCCTTTTTATTGTTCAGGCAGTCATGGTTAAGGTGTAGCAGGCACGGGAATGTATGTAGTGCATCACCAACATGGGAAGTCCACAGGTTCAAGCTCCAATTGGGGGAGAAACTGAGAAAGGTAATTTCTCTCTAAATTGGTGCTTCAATCCAACCATTTTCTAGACCTGAAGGCTAAAAGGGAAACCCCCATCTATAGGTGAGGCCTGGAGCACGAAGGGCATCCAGAAAGGGGCAAAATGCCCAGCGCTGCAAAAAAGGTGCACCTAGACAAGTCCAGGTAAAATGAGGGATGAGCTCCATTAAATTCAAAGTACAGGTCGTTGTGCATTCGTTGCATTAGGATCTGTTTCATAGTATATATGTGCAGCTTACATATAATGTCATTAATACTATCTGCATCTTGTGCAGGAGGCCTGAGTGCTCTGTGGGCCCTATCAATTTCATTAGGGCCTGATGATGAAAGACCTTAGATTTTTTGAAAGATCCCTTGAAGTGTCGGAATAATGTCTTTGGGCACAGTTGCCTCAGGCAATCCCCTAATATGTACATTCATACTCTGACAGTATATACTCTCGCAGTTTTTGGAATTATCTCGCTGACAAAGGAGGGATTCAATCCTTTGGTCTCATGCCACATATTTTTCTTAAAAGTAGAACTATTAGCAAAACATTTTTTTTTTCATTTTGGATAGAGTAAGGGAGGGTAATAACACCTGTCAGATTTCTGTTGCCATCTGTGTCCCATTGCAGAGATTTCCCCGCCCCATCTCTAAACAGGAAGTGAGAGGAAATCCCTCCAATTAAGAGAATTCCTTTGGGACCCCCAGGTCACCAGAACGAGTGTCCTCATTGGAAGATTTCCCATCTGTTACTTTTCTGGGGACAACCCAAAATTTGGGGTTTTCTTTTACTTTCACTTTCAATGATCATGGTAAATAGGTCAAATGGAGAGGGTGAATCTCCGTAACAGGGGCTCAGACAGCAGTAAAAACTGACAAGGGTTTTAATACCTCTGCACACAAATAAAAAAGTTTTGCCTTTAGTTATACTTTATGGTATAAATGGTATGGTGGGGGGGGGGGGGAGAGCCTCCTCAAATTTAAGCTCAAGAGTTTCAAGCCTGTGCCTCAGTTGTGTTGAACAAAGAACAAATACGTTGTTTTATTTCGCTTTCCCCTGGAATGTTGGATACATCAGAGATGGTATGGGTGAATCTGTGAATAGAGTGGGTAGTGCTGTGGTTGGTGGGTCTCGCTCCCGTTCCAGGGACATCTTGACTGCTTCTCCTTGGACTGTCTGAAGCTCTGTAAAAAAAGGAGATGAACCCCGCCTGAATCTAGTGGTTCCCTGCAGCTGAGAGGATGCCCTCAGGCGTTGTGGCCTAGCAGGGTGGGCTGACAAAGTCGAAAATCCTCCCTATGTGAAGTAGCAATGTGAGAGGAGCTCAAGCTCTGAGCATCTTCCATGTCCAAGTCACACCCCCACTGTAAAGAGATTTAATTTGACCCTCTGCTATTCAGCTCTATTCAAAACACAGCTAATTAGGCTGAATGAGCGAGGTAAGAGACACCCACTATCTCTGTTTCACCGTGGGGTATCAATTAGAGGGAGACATTTGAAAAGTGTGCAGCTACTTAGCGGGACATCTTTTTGGAAAATCATGCAAATGCATGGTCATGGAAACACCCCGTATTCATTATATAATTCTAAAATTACCTCTTTCATACATGTCATGAATGACTGACATTAACCACTTGCCGACCGCCGCAAGTACATATACTGCGGCGGTCAGCCCCTCACAGGCAAAGTGACGTACCGGTACGTCACTAGCCTGTGAGGCTCTGGGGAGCGAGCGTGCACCGCCGGAGGCGCGCTCCCGCTCCCGCGCGGTCACGGACCCCCCCGGTGTCCGCCGCTCACTCACGATCGTCCGTGACAGCGGGAGAATGGCAGGCGGCTGATGTAAACAAGCCGCCTGTCATTCTCCCCTGTGTAGGAACAGTGATCATACGGTTCTACTATGTAGGACCGTTGATCATTGTTCCTACACATCAAGCCACAGCCAATCACAGTTAGAATCATGCCCCTAGGGACACACACCACCCCTCCCTCTAAAAAAAAGTTAACCCCTTCACTACCAGTGTCATTTTACAGTAACAGTGCATATGTATAGCACTGATTACTGTAGTAATGTCACTGGTAACCCCAAAAGTGTCAAAAATGTCAGTCAACGGTCTGATCTGTCCGCCCCAATGTCGCAGTCCCGCAAAAAAATCGAAGATCGCCGCCATTACGCGTTAAAAAAAAAACCAACAAAAATGACATAAATCTTTCCCTTTGTTAGTAAACGCGATAACTTTTGCGCAAACCAATCAAAATACACTTTTTGGGATTTTTTTTTTACCAAACATATGTAGCATAAAACAAATTGGCCGAAAATGTTAAAAAATTTAGATTTTTACATTTTTTTGGGGAATTTCATATAAAAAAAATGTGAAAAATATTGTTATTTTTGCAAAATTGACGGTCTTTTTTTGTTTATAGCGCATGATCAAAAAATCACACAGGTGATCAAATACCACCAAAAGAAAGCTCTGTTTGTGGGAAAAAAAGGACGTCAAATTCGTTTAGGTACAGCGTCGCACGACCGCGCAATTGTCCGTTAAATTCATGCAGTGCCGAATCGCAAAATACCCCCTGGTCAGGAAGGGGGTAAAATCTTCCGGGGCTTAAGTGGTTAAAGATCAGTTTATTTACTTGTAACCCTTTAAAGAAATTGAATTAAAGCTGGCCAAATCATTATTGTTTCCTTTTAAACTGGTGGACTAGTCTGGTTGTAATAACCCATATTACTAATATACTGTATTGCTCTATATTATGTTTACCTATATTACTTTGCTTGATTGATAAGCAAATGCAAGGTACAGTAATTTACAGCAAACTGCTACAGAAAACTTTTGTGTATTTGGATATTTGATTGCTAATACTATTGATAAATACCCTTAACATCCTTGTCTTAATAAAAAAAACCTGGATTTATATATAGGAAATCATCACTGTATGATTTTGACTTTGTGTCTGTATTTAATATCAATCTTCAAGGAAATCCATATTGATTTTAGTATGCACCGTTGACTTGCATATTTTTCCATCCTACAGAGCAAGACGTCAGCACGAATCTATCCAGCTTACCATACTGCATATGACACATTTAAATATACAGCTGATCACATTGATCCAGGTAACAATTGGGGAATTCATTTGTCTTGCATATGTGGCTGCAGTATCATGTGTCTGTAGTGTATACAGTGAAGGCAGCATCTGTAATCTATTTTTCTTTTATAACATCATGAGCTACCAAAGAATGCTTCCCAGTTTGCATATACCAAAAATTGGGCTCCATTCACAAAGCAGCATCCACTGCTTTAATACATGTGGAAAAATACTGCATAGCGTATTTCAAAAAGTTTTTTGGTATATCAAAAAATGATTCTAAAATACCGCATGCAGTATTTTCCTGAAATATGTGGTATTTATCTCATGAAACCATGCAGTATTTTATGCAATATCCAGTGGGATGAATACGGTAGAGAAGAATTAAAACCTCTACCAGTTTTTATTTCTAAGAGTTAAAATGGTATAAACCGTAGAAATATAAATGTTGAGGTCAAGACTATGTGCAGGCCAGTCAAGTTCCTCCACCCCAAACTCGCTCATCCCTGTTTTATGGACCTTGCTTTGTGCACTGGTATGCAGTCATGTTGGAACAGGAAGGGGCCATCCCCAAACTGTTCCCACAAAGTTGGGAGCATGAAATTGTCCAAGATGTCTTGGTATGGTGACGCCTTAAGAGTTCTCTTCACTGGAGCTAAGGGGCCAAGCCCAACCCCTGAAAAACAACCCCACACCATAATCCCCCCTCTACCAACTTTTTTTTTTGATCTTTTGCTTTTAAAGATCAAGTAGAGATTTGGGGTCTTTTTAACCCCAGATATCTCCATAGATATAAGAGAACCTGTCATCCTTATTTCTATTACAAGGGATGTTTACATTCCTTGTAATAGGAATAAAAGTTATAGGGACAGTGTAAAAATAAAAAATTAAATAAACAAATAAGTAAAAATTTAAAGTGACCCTCATCCCCTCCGTGCTTGCATGCAGAAGCGAACGCATAATTAGATTGCACACACATATGTAAACAGTGCTCACACACGTTAGAGCAAGAGCAATAATTCTAGCAATAGACCTCCTCTGTAACTCTAAACAGGAAACCTTTAAAAAATGTTAAAGCGGTGCCTATGGAGATTTTTAAGTACCGTAGTTTGTTCCCATTCTACGAGCGTGCACAATTTTAAAGCGGGACAGGTTAGGTATCTATTTATTAGATGTAACAGCATCTTTCATATTTTACAAAAAAATTGGAATTTATATTATGTTTTTGTTTAATTCATTAAAGTGTATTTAAAAAAAAAAAAGCATTTGAAAAACTGCTGCGCAAATACAGAGTTACATAAAAAATTGCAATGTTTGCCATTTTATTTCCTAGGGTCTCTGCTAAAAAAAAAAAAAAAAATATATATATATATATATATATATATATATATATATATATATATATATATATACATACATATATATATATATATATAATGTTTGGGAGTTATAAGTCATTTTCTAACAAAAAATACTGATTTAAGCTTGTAAACAATAAGTGACAGAAAAGGCTTGGTCTTCAAGTAGATATTTATCTCTGCTATGATATGTATTTGTAGGATTCACCAGCCACCAGGCTGTGGCACGTACTGCTGGGAATGTTCTAATTCGACTTGCAGACAGTCTCATCCTTCCGCTGGGACCAAGAGATTATTCAGAGACCCTGGAAAACTATTATAACACTGCTGCCTCCACCTTCTCTGCTGACCTTACAGCAAAGAAAATCTCCTTAGGTAATAAGATATTTGAATTATTGTTACAAGAGATCATTTGATCTAGTACATTACAGTGCCTGCTATCCAGAAGTTAGGATAGGGTAGTCATTTATTTCCCAATACATGTGTACTTTAAAGGCAAAACTGTACATGCTGATGAGGATTTGAAATCAATATGCTTGAGATGAAGTGACTTTGTAGGAATGCATGCATTACAGCGCCATTCACTTATGTATTGCGCATGCATTTCAGAGTGCTGCAAGGCCTGACAATGCCTGATTGCGAGTTGAGCTATTTTAATAATGATGCGGATGTCTAATTTTTACATTAACACATGTGTGTAACAGCCACACAAATGTAAATTGGCCCTTTAAGAGACCTTGTCACCAACTTAGAAAGTTGCAGGTAAACACACAGAAAAATTAAGTATTTTAAATCTGTACTTGTACTGTTTTATTTATTTCCAGAAGTGATTTTTTTTTTTTTTATGCACTTGCAATGTGCTTTTGAACTTGCTAAAAAAGTTGACCAGTCAGTTCTGTAACGCAGCCCCCTACTTCCCTGCTTGTCATAGCCCTTTCCTCTTCTAGGAGTGCCTAATTACTGTCTGTGCTGGCCCAGCTCCTTCTCCCCTCTCCTTATCTTCTACATAACCCTTTATGCAGCTACCAAGGGAGGAGTAAAGGGGAATACTAGAGTGTCACTTGAGCTCTGAGCCTGCTGGGAATGCAGACTTCACATGTTGGATGGCAACACTCAGCAGCAGTCTCAGGACTTTTTAATATTTGTGCAAAATTAGCTTTTACAGGTAAATAGCACACACAAGATATTTTAAATGCCCATATAATCATATTATAAAAAAATATAAAAAATATATAAAAAATTATATAAAAAAATAATAATAAAAAACATAAAGATCCATTCTTCATTTCTGTGTTGTATCTGTAGCTATGAGAATAGTCAGTGTGGATCCATCAGTGTCAATAGGGTTGATTTACTGAAGGCAAATAGGTTTTTCACTTTGCAAGTGGCACTTTTAAAGGAATTTTCCCCAGAATGAGATGAAGCTCTGATGACTTCCATCAGTGGCAGGACAAGGTCATCCAGTGCTCAGGAAAAAGATGCCAAACTGGGATACCCCCTTCCCTTAGGGCGCCCATGGTGCCTCCTCCTGTCCTCCCCTTGTCCTTTCCCTGGCTTTCAATATGCGATCATGGGCAGGCAAAAATTCTGTTTTTTTGCTTTTCTTATACTCGGCTATCCTTTGCAAAATGAAATTTCACAACATTCATTAAGCTCTGGGGCAGATTCCCGTGCCAAACGCAACTTCCCTTCCAAAGTGGAGAGCCTATTTGCTTTTAGTAAATTATCCCCCAAGAGGGATCTTTATAGCTAACATGTGGTGCCATCTTTTGACAACCACCTCAAGGAAGACAGTGCAGGCCAAAGATCTATGCATTTAAGACCTATCACCAAAGAGAAGGAAAAGGGTTTGCACTTCAAAAATTAACAGTGACATATGGGGGTAAACTGAAAATCACAACACATGGGTTCCTTGACTCCCTGAGGAAGTCACGTGATGTGACGTAACGCGTAGGAGGAGCCGCCAGACTACCAGAAGTGACGTTAGAGATCGGAGCGATAACGCTCCCCACGCTGTATTGAGATTTTATCCGCATTCAAATGATCTACAAATTGTAAGTGCAACTACGTTTTTAATAAAATATCTTGTTTGACATACTGCACCATGATTGCCCTATGTTTTTACTGAGCCCGAGGCCACGATATAAGGACGGAAAGTGTATGCACCCCTAAATACTAAACAGGACAGGACAGGAAATACTTGGAAGTGGAGCAAGATACCGGAATAAGTAAAGCCTATATGATATTCGGAGGCTAAGCTTGTATACAGGCGCAATATACACCTTATTGAGGTGAGAAGATAGAGCACCTAGATGTGACACCTGGTGGAGGCAACAAGTCACAACACTTATACTTTGCATGAGAGCACCTTGTTTTATTTAATGATATCGAAGGGAATGACACCTGATTTTGGATCTCTATATATATGGACACTATAAACACAGCACTTTATTTATTTATTTTTTGATCTAAGCAAATGAGCACACAGCACTTTGTATCTCTTTTTGAAGTATCTTTATTTTTATCTTGTCTACGGTTTATTTATTTGATACCTTTTAGGAAAGTATAAACACTCAGCACTTTATTGTATAGAAGATAACTGGAATAGTTTACTTGTATTGATATATATATATGAGATATAAATGAAGTATTGGATCACCTTTTTTTAACCAACACCAACACTTTTTATCACTAGAACACTTTTTACCACGCCAGTTTATACATTTATTATATTTTTACTTTATATTCACTTCTGAAGCGCATCACCCACCCAAATTGTATACATTGTATTAACTGGTTCCTGGTACCAGTACTGTGGTGCAGCAGTAAGAAGGGAAAAATACATATCCTCAGATAGCGCAGGAACCACCCATACATATAAGATTACTACATCATGTGTGGAACTCAGCAGAAAATCCTGTAATCCCATTAGACATACAAAAAATTTTGGGAGAAGGCTGAAAGCTTCCAATTTAAATCTAACTGACAGTTTTGTATTTCAGACCCAGTAAAGAATGCTGTAGACAGGTACAAGAAATATTCTGAGGAGCTCAACAAAATCGTTAGTGAACTGAAAAATGAAGACTATGAGTAAGTTACAGAAAATAAATATTCTTTTATTTCTACTACATAATTCTGATTCTCTTCAAATATTCCAAAATATTTTAGCATTAAGGTGACATTGGCCAAAGGGGAAGGTAAACTGTGGCTTATGGAAAGATAGATGTCTTCTTCATTATTTCTTATTCTCAGGGTAACAACTGTCCATGTATGGCCACCATAATAGGGAAGGCAAGGAGGGGTGAGAGAAGTCAAAAGCTCTTTGTAAGAGTCTTGTGTTGATGGGCTTTGGGTTGCTTTGCTGGACATATGAAAATTGCTTTTCACGGGGTTAGCCCAAGACATTGTGCTGCCTGGGTCCAAAAATAAAATGATGCCCCTCCAGAAAAAAAAATTACACCCAACAAAAGCCCCCCCCCCCACATCCATTATTTTATATAAATAGAAAATATTATATATACTGTTATCTTCTTCCATAACTCACCACTGGACCGGTCCATGGTCCTCCTGTAACTCCGGTGTTTGCCACCATCAGTGTGCCACACTACCACCACCATCAGTGTGCCACACCGCCACCACCAGTGTGCCACACCACCACCACCACCAGTGTGCCACACCGCCACCACCACAACCAGTGTGCCACACCACCACCACCAGTGTGCCACACCGCCACCACCACCACCAGTGTGCCACACTGCCACCACCAGTGTGCCACACCGCCACCACCAGTGTGCCACACTGCCACCACCTGTGTACCACACCACCAACAGCCAGCCACTCCAGGCAGCAGGTACCAAGAAAAAAAAAATAAAGTTACTCACACAGTCAGGAGGACTCAGACCCCCACATTGTGCTACACTGCCACCACTATTAAAGATCTTATAGAACGTAATTGCATTAAAGAATAGTAAAAAAAAGTTACAGTTACTTTGCTGAGTAACTAATTACTTTTTCAATGAGGTAATTGAGTCACTAACTCAATTACTTTTTGGGAGAATTTGTAACTGTAACTAATTACTTTTTTAAAGTAAGATGACCAACAGTGGTGACCAGCATACATGCCCCCTTTCAATGCAGTGACCAGTATACATGCCCCTTTCAATGTAGTGACCAGTATACATGCCCCTTTCAACGTAGTGACCAGTATACATGCCCCCTTTCAATGTAGTGACCAGCGTACATGCCCCCTTTCAATGTAGTGACCAGTATACATGCCACCTTTCAATGTAGTGACCAGCGTACATGCCACCTTTCAATGTAGTGACCAGCGTACATGCCCCCTTTCAATGCAGTGACCATTATACATGCCCCTTTCAATGTAGTGACCAGTATACATGCCCCCTTTCAATGTAATGACCAGCGTACTTGCCCCTTTCAATGTAGTGACCAGTATACATGCCCCCTTTCAATGTAGTGACCAGCGTACATGCCACCTTTCAATGCAGTGACCAGCGTACATGCCCCCTTTCAATGTAGTGACCAGTATACATGCCCCCTTTCAATGTAGTGACCAGCGTACATGCCCCCTTTCAATGCAGTGACCATTATACATGCCCCTTTTCAATGTAGTGACCAGCGTACATGCCCCCTTTCAATGTAGTGACTAGTATACATGCCCCTTTCAATGTAGTGACCAGCGTACATGCCCCCTTTCAATGTAGTGATCAGTATACATGCCCCCTTTTAACGTAGTGACCAGCATACATGCCCCCTTTCAATGTAGTGACCAGTATACATGCCCCCTTTCAATGTAGTGACCAGCGTACATGCCCCCTTTCAATGCAGTGACCATTATACATGCCCCCTTTCAATGTAGTGACCAGCGTACATGCCCCCTTTCAATGTAGTGACCAGTATACATGCCCCTTTCAATGTAGTGACCAGTATACATGCCCCCTTTCAATGTAGTGACCAGCATACATGCCCCCTTTCAATGTAGTGACCAGTATACATGCCCCCTTTCAATGCAGAGACCGGCGTGCGTGCGTACCCCCTTCAAAGCAGCGTGTGGGCCCCCCCTGAGGCATCACTTCACTTACCTCACCCTGGTGCTTGGCGTGCTGCTCGGGACTCGGGAGACTCGGTCGGACCTCGGACGTCTTCTTCCTCCTCTACCCGCATGCGCGTCGTCACTGTGCCTGGCGTGCTGCTCGGGACTTGGCCACTCGGGAGACTCTGTCGGACCTCGGACGTCTTCTTCCTCCTCGACCTCCGCATGCGCGCCGCTGTCCTCTTCTCTGACGGTGGGCAGGAAGGTGACTTCGGGACGGTGCGTGACTAACGCACGCACCGCCCCCCACGCAACGTCACCCGGGATGTCCTCTATGATTGGTCCAGGCTGGAGTCTGGACCAATCACAGCCAGGACATCACTAAAGTGGGGAGTGTCAGGGTGCATTGCTCTGCGCCCCAATGTCCCCCAGAAGGCCACCAATCGGTGTCTCTGCAAAACCCCACCCCCCCCATAGCCACCAGTAAGTCCGGCGCCCCTAGTGGGCTGAAGATGGTATTTTTTTTTCCTTTTTTTTTTATTTGGCCACAGATTGGGGGGGGGGGGGGCGGCGCCCCTGCGCCCCCTGTAGAGCGGCCGCCACTGCTGTTAGATCTTCCTGTACCAGCAGACTTATATGAGCAGAAGCTGCCCAGCTAAATATGAGAAAATCTGGTTCACATGGATAAACTCCGCTTGACTAGCTCTCCCTCCCCCATTTTGTCAAGGTTTAAGAATGTTTGGATTGAAAATGGTGTATCCCACAATGAAATCGGCTTCTTTGCATAATGGCACAATTTATATTCTCTTTGAGGATTTTTCTTCATTTAATGTTTATTGCGTGCTGTATTTATTATGTGGTACGATCTTTTGTCTTATGCTATCATGTAACTTAATCATATTTATTAACAGTTTTTATTACAAATAACATTTAATTTTAGGTCTAGAAATATACAACAAACTATAAAGCTGGCCAAACAGTTACTGACAGGTTTTTCCATCCACAGAAAAGATGGTAGATGGAGGAATTACTCACAGCGGGACATGTATTCTGACAGCTGCACATCTACCACGACATTGCATTCTGACGCTGTCACTTGCTGGGAAATTTCATTCTGACAATGTCCTCTGAACCCTGTCAGGTGACACTGATCAGTGGCTTTTCCAACAATTGAGTTGTGACGGAATAGGACGGCTACACACTGATTGAAACTCGGCAAGTCACTGATGATCTTGACCAGTGGGATGTGTAGGTTTAAAGAAACACGTACTGGGAGAACGTTCTTGATCCCTTCTGAAAACGTTAGCTGACCTGAAATATGTTGTATATGCAAACCAGGAATTCTGACTTCAATCTGAGTTTCTAATCTGCATTCTTGTTCTGGGTCCGTGATTTACAATATAATATAGCCAATAGTGGCTGGGCAGCTAGCATTGTTATAGAAGACGTCAGCAATGACAGCCTTCATTTTTCTCTCAGTATATTTTTCCATGAACAATTCTGCGTTAAATTCTCAACAATCTTAGAAGTTTGATGATAAAAAGGTAGCTTCTGTAAACCAGGACATTGTCATTTTTATGTGCCCAGGGTAAAGTCAACTCTGCTCCCTCTCTTTGGGTCCTTTCACACGGGCTTTCCACCCAGCGGACTCTGTTTTGCTCAGTGGGGATCGATCTGCTGATCCCCGCTGAGTAGGAGGATGACAGCTCCGTCTCCGCTTACTTTGCAGAGACAGAGCTGTCAGATCCCTGCTCTCCTCTATGGTAGATCGGATGAAAACGGACCACCTGTCTGTTTTCATCCCATCCTATCCAGTCCTCCAGACGGATGGCAAATAGGGTTTCCATCCGTCTGGATTTCACAGACCACATTGGATTGGATAGCAGCGGGTGTCAGCAGAGATGTCACCACTGACATCCGCTACTCCATAGGGGTGCATGGAGCATCCGATTAGGTCTGCCTGAAAAAATTGGCAGACGAGCCTGATCGAAAAGCCCGTGTTAAAGGGTCACACCACCACCAGGTCATTTTTCAGTATCAGTCCCCCACTTATTCTTTATTTACCTCCTGTGATAAGAAAATCCAGGGTAATGATTGTGTTTTTCTCTCTCCAGCCCACTTAGAGTCCGAATGATCAATGACCAGTTAATGTTGGTGGAGCGAGCCTTCATCAATCATTATGCGTTCCCGCATAAACTTTATTACAGGTATAGTACTTTACAAGCTTGAGATCCATCAAAAGTCAAATTGCCATTTTTTTTTTTAGTTTTAAGTGTCTAGCTGTAAAAAAAAAGAACAAGCATGGATTTTCAGGCACACAGTCTAAGCATAGACTTTGCTACATTTGAAGATGTCATGATATGGAGGCTTTGAGGTTACAGCCAAGAGGAATCCTCACTGAGACTCATCATCTGTTCAACAGCTTTGGTCAAAAGTGACTTAATTACAAATGTGGTGTTCAAAATGTAAAAAAAAATCACTACAGTGTAATCAAACTGAATGTTGTTAGATTAGAGCAGGGGTCTCCAAACTTTGTATACAAAGGGCCAGTTTACTGTCCTTCAGACTTTTGGAGGGCCGTACTGTGGCCAGTGGTGGTAGAAAAGGTCCTGGTGTCAGTGGGAAAAAATAATGCTCATTGTGTTTTAGTAAGAATAATTGCTTTCCATTATTGGTGTAAGTGGGGGGATTTGTGCCCCATCATTGATATCATTGGGCTCCATTGTTAGTGTCATTGGGAGGAAATGTGCCCCCTTCATTGGTGTCAGTCAGGGCAAAAAAGTGCCCCAAGAGCCGAATAAAAACAAGCAAAGAGCCACAATTTGGAGACCACTGGACTAGAGTACCAAATTACATATAATAAAAAATACATGGAGTAGCCGTCGTATACATGACAATAGATTTTTTTCTTAACCCTTTCACCGCATTGTAGTGTTACTTAGGCTTTTATTTAGAGCAGGTTTTCTCAACCAGGGTTCCTCCTGAGGTTCCTAGGGGTTCCTTGAGAAATGGGCAATTTCTACCTCTCAGATAAGTTCCCAATGACACCATTGCTCCTTTTAGCCATCTGTAAGGGGGTAATTCTTCCCAATGATGACAAGAGTAAGGATCATTCTTCCCACTGACTGTCACACTAATGTGTCATGAGTTGTAGATTTTTCATTTTTAGCAGGGGTTCCTCGAGACTAGAAATGTATTTAAAGTGTTGAAAACATTGAGAGAGGCTGATTTAGACAATACATGCCCTGATGGATGGGGATGAGTGAGTCCACACAATGCTTTGTGTTCTCCTGTGAACTTTACTTTGGCAAAAAAAAAAAAAAAGAAAAATCAATTGGATCCATGAAGCATTGTTAGTGCTCTCATCTTTTTATGAATCTGATGTGACATGGATACTTTAAAAGAAACCTGTATTGGACTGAAGTATATGGAATGCCGTTGCTGTCCTTGATCTGATAATATAATTTGCCTGGCTGTTACTCCAATAGGTTCTGAGCCACTGATCCAAAACTGGTATATAGCTTAGAAAGTCAGAACACCTGATTTGCATACTTGTTCAAGGCCACTGCCTCAGAAAATAATAAAGCCATTGGATCAGTGTGGCAGCCAGGCACCTAGCATTTTCAGAAAAATACATCAGCAATGGCAGCCTCAATAGTCTTTAATACTGGTTTCTTTTAACCACTTGCCGACCAGCCGCTGTACTTATACTGCGGCAGGCCAGCTCTGTGCCGCAAAACAACGTACCTGTACGTTGTTTTACGGGACAGCTAGTGGGTGGAGCGCACATGCCGATTGGCCACAGGGGGAGCCAATCAGCAGGTCCAGCGGTCGCGATGTATGCTGGGCACCCACAGTCGCACCCTGTGGAGATGTAAACACGGCAGACCGCTGTTCTGTCAGTAAGCAATACAGGGCTTCTGTGTTCCTCCTATTTAGGTACACAGGTCTCTGTGTTCATCCAGCTAGCCCATCCCCCACACAGTTAGAAAGCACCCCCAGGGACACATTTAACCCTTTGATCACCCGTGGTGTTAACCTCTTCCCTACCAGTTTCATTAGTACAGTAACAGTGCATATTTTTAGCTCCCTCTTTTGGACTTATGTATTGACCTGTACAAAATTGTATTATTTAACTACTAAAAAAAGTTATATTATACCAAACCTTTCACCCAACCTATAAATTATTTAATTCCGGTAATTTATATATATTTCAAAATGAAGGTAAAGTAGTGGTGAAAAAAGTTATTTATAGGCTGGATGCATTCAGGCACCAATAGCTGTGACTGCCAACAGCCTATCATTGCAGTGAATGGGCAATATATCATCGTAATCTATCTGCACGCAGCTGTCAATCCCAGCAGCCACTGAGATTCACATTTGGCAAAACGCCTTTGTGAATGGTGCCTTAGTATAGGTATAATGATAAACATAAACAGGGGTACTATGCATTTATTTATCATAAACCTTATTCTTTCTACAGTCATGTCATTTGGGCATCTCGGAGTTCCAGCGTGGTCACCTTTCCAGGTATTGCTGATGCCTTTAGTAAGGCAGTCTCTACTGGACTGCAAGAGGACTGGGACCAAGTACACCATCATATCACTGTAGTTGCTACCGCTATTGATAATGCTGCATCCACTCTGCAAACTGCTGCTTCTATTTAACAAGCTTATTAATCGTTAAAAAAAGAAATATATTAAGAGATCCATTTAAAAGTTAAAATCTTAATTTGCAGTTTTATGTTGTTATAATAGCGCAATCTCTTAATCTCCATTTTACACTCAGCGTTTCTGAAATGTGTGACAAAGTGCAGAGAGAATGTGCGCTTTGCCGTACTTTTCGGAAATGTGCTGTAAACATACTGTAAATGGGCATTGCGCTTGCAGTGCCATTAATTGTTAAGCCCCGTACACACGTACCGATGGTCGGCTTACAAATGTTCCTCTTTTCTCCCCGGGATGTCGGTGTCTGCTGAAAAGTGCAAAGACAGCACAAGGACAGCACAAGAATTTTGTCCGACGACTGCAGAAGTGATGTCATGTAATGGTTAACTTTCCCTGTGTTTTCTATTTTCTGAGCATGCCCAGTCTTGCAAATCTGCGGTCTGTCGGCCGAATTGTGTACTGACAGGCGAACAATCGTCCGTTCTGGTGTCGGCATACAAAAATTTTCATGTTTGCAAGAAAGACTTTTGTCCGCGGATTGTGCGCAGACATCTGTCGGAGGCACCATACTAACACGCGTACAATCGGCAGATCCTTCGTCCACCGACGTTTGTATGCCGACGATCGGTACGTGTGTACGGGCCTTTAAAGTGGTTGTAAACCTCAGACATAAAATAAAAAACAAAGCATATCCTTCCATAGTGTGTACCTGTTTCAATTAAAACCTTTAAGGGCTCCTGCACACGGCTCAAAGGAGCTTAAAGAAGGGGCTCCTACAGTCTTTTTAGCTCTTTTAAACTCTTATTTTTTTTCTTCCTGGAAACTTCCCTCCATGTTAGCCAATGTGTCCTTGTACACAATGGCTATTTCAGGCGTTTTCAGGCATATGTTCCTACAGGCATAACCCCCCCTCCAAACTCATGTTTTTGAGAGTAGCTGGTGCCCCAAAGAGCTCAAAAAAGCTCAATGGAGCTTGAAGAAGCTCAATAAAAACATGCACATGAGCACAAAAAAACATAAACTTCTTCAAGCTGAAATAAAAGCTCAAATACCTGTAAAAGCAGCTTTGTTAGGGCTCACATGCAAACTGCAGCTCAAAGTGTCATTTCTGCTGCTTCATTCCTCTGCTATCAGCATAAATCACTTCCGACAATCAAGAGAAAAAAGGTGACAGAGGAGGGACCTCCACCTGATTGACAGCCTCAGGTGTGTGTGTCCCTTCCCTCCAATCAGCTCTCAGGGCTTTACTCACTGAGCTCTGCAGAGTGTAATTTTAGTTCTCCACCCCCTTTTTTCTGAACACTCAGACAAGCTTTATATTTTCAGTACTTTAAACAGATGTAGTGAAGAGAAGACTGCAGATAAACAGGTACAACTTGTGTAGGAGCCCAGTCACCTCACTGGACGTATGTGAGGGTTTACAATCACTTTAATTGCACCCCAAGCCCTGGTAGCAGGCGTGTATTTCCAAAAAAAGTTTCAAAACTTCTTTGTGGCTTTTGCCACACGTAGAGCGGCCAATTCAAGTGAATGGGCTGTCCTATGTGTGACAAGCAGAAAGGTTTGAAAAAACACAAATACACGTGAACTACGCTTGGGTGTGAACCCAACCTAAGGGAAATGTGTGCGCTGTGTTTTAGCTGTACTATCTTTACTGTCAGCCCAGTGTCAGGCTCTTGTGGATTTGGAGGCTGACCTGTCTCCTGTATGAGCTCAGAGATGACACTCGGTCTACGCTCCTGGTGATTTGTAGCCTCTGCAGCTCACTGTTGGAGGTTTCAGTAACAGTGGCTAGGAGGGGTAAAAATGATGCCAAAAACAAAGTTTTCCCTTTAAAACACTAAAACACAACCCAGTTGATATTGTAGAAACATACTGCACTGAAACTGGCTTGTGGATTAGCTGCCATGAGATGGTATGCTTTACTGCAGAGACCCATGAAAGTGTGAAGGTCCAAGTTAACATTCCATTTCATTTATACTATCCAAAAAATAAAACACTGTGTCATTGTGATTTCACATATTAAATCAAATAAAAGTGCAGGCCATGCTATAAATGTATATGTTGAGATTGTAGGTTCATATAGGCAGGGCTCTTTACTATTATGTCTAGTTATTGCTGTATTTGTTTTTGCTATACTGTATGTACTTGTCTTTGGAAACATTGTATGTATAGTGCTGTCTCTTGTTTTTACCACTTTGTACAGCACCATGGGTGATGACAGTGCTATAAAATAATCATTTTTAAAAATAATAATCAGCATTAAAGAAAGTTCAAATCTATTTTCTTTTTATGAGCAAATGTAATTAACTTGTCCTATTTTATTGTTTTGGGATACGAAAAATCCACTGTCCCTGCATTAAATTATTTTAATAATCCTATATATGCAAATCCTGAGTCATTATTGCAATTGGAGATCATGAGTCGCTAGAAATCACTATGAATATATACAGTATATGTGATTATGTCGAAGGATCCCACTCATATCCAGGAATATTTCATTTTCTGATTATGGATTAAATATATATATATATACAGTAAGCCCTGCGCATACGAACATTCAACTGAATGAAAAAAAAAAAAAAAAAATGACAGGTCGCTATCCCAACACAATCAATGTTGGTGCAGCGATCTTCCATGCTGTTCCTGTTTGCTCTTACAGGGGGGGGCTCACTGCCTTTGTTTACAAGCTCTGATCTTTACTGGACTAATGGCCCGTACACACAATAAAAAAAAATTGGAAGTAAAATTTCGTACACGAACGATCTGCCGATATTCTGATATTTTTCTGAAATTTTTTTCTGATTTTCTGTTAGTATGATGCTTTCAAAAGCCGATTCCAACTTTACGGACGACAAAAGCTGAAGGTGCAGGCTATAATTTTTTATCAAACATGAACATAACGTCCAATTTTTGTTTACCTAGTACAGTTTTATCAGAAAAAAATGTAAGAGCAAGACTACAGATGCTCAAAAACGAAAGCATACAAAACAATTCAACACATGACATCCCTTCTGAAGTTGTAGTCTGTCGTACGAGAATTTTCGTATGTTGAGTAACCTCTTCACTTTTGATACAAGACTAGCATGCAACAAAAAAAACCTACGAATATTCGTCCGATAATCTGATCGTGTGTACGAGGATTTACGAACAAGTTGAATTTACGAAGGAGCTTCCGGGAAACGAAACTCGTTCGTACTTACTGTATTATTAAACAAAGGTACACAAAATGAAGGAGTAACAGTCAGAGGGGATAATGAGGAACTCCATGAGGGGCATCAATAATCTTGACGCAGTATATAAAAGGAATGGGGGGCTTTCACACTTGTGTTGGTAACTGAGAACAGTTTTAAATGACAGTATCCGGGCGTGATAAAAATATAAGCTTTGTTATTTTACACTTCACAGCAATCCTAAAAGCTTGTTTTTTCAGTGGTTACTGATTTTAACTCTTTTGGTGCAGTCAGGCTCACCATGTCTGACATACATCTGCCATGTATGTCAAGTTGTTAACTACTTATACTAGTACATGAAAAAATTGGGGACACCTCACCATCTCACCTACTATATAGCCAAATAAGATGGACATGTGGATCTTCAAATGATTGCGTTTATGTTTTTCCAGTGAAGTGTAAAGATCATGCTATTGAATATAAAGATATTCCACCTCCTTAGAGTTACCCTGAGCATTACTTGGGTTTTGAATTCGATGTAAAAATGGTTACTTTTGAGCGTTACTTTTACGTAGTACCCCCGAGCAACTCTTGGTGTAAGATTTTAGGATTTTAGGATGCGAGAGCGGAAGTAGGAGATTGGTGAAGATTTCATATCGCATATCCTCCCACTTTGCTGTGAACCCGGAATCACTCTGTTCTGAGCAATTCTAATTTTGCCATGCTCAGGTTCTAGCAGGCGACAGCCAGAAATTAACCACTTAAGCCCCGGAGGATTTGGCTGCTTAAAGACCAGGGGGTATTTTGCAATTCGGCACTGCGTGACTTTAACGGACAATTGCGCGGCCGTGCGACGCTGTACCTAAACAAATTTGACGTCCTTTTTTTCCCACAAACAGAGCTTTCTTTTGGTGGTATTTGATCACCTGTGCGATTTTTTGATCATGCGCTATAAACAAAAAAAGAGCGTCAATTTTGCAAAAATAACAATATTTTTCACAATTTTTTATATGAAATTCCCCCCAAAAAATGTAAAAATCTAAATTTTTTAACATTTTCGGCCAATTTGTTTTATGCTACATATGTTTGGTAAAAAAAAATCGCTAAAAGCGTATTTTGATTGGTTTGCGCAAAAGTTATCGCGTTTACTAACAAAGGGAAAGATTTTTGTCATTTTTGTTGTTTTTTTTTAACGCGTAAGGGCGGCGATCTGCAATTATTTTTGCGGTACTTCGACATTGCGGCGGACAGATCGGACCCTTGACTGACATTTTTGACACTTTTGGGGTTACCAGTGACATTTCTACAGTAATCAGTGCTATACATATGCACTGTTACTGTAAAATTACACTGGCAGTGAAGGAGTTAACTTTATTTGAGAGGGAGGGGCTGTGTGTGTCCCTAGGGGCGTGATTCTAACTGTGATTGGCTGTGGCTTGAGCTGTAGGAACACTGATCAACGGTCCTACATAGTAGAACCGTATGATCAGTGTTCCTACACAGGGGAGAATGACACTTGTTTACACTGGCCGTCTGACTTTCTCCCTCTCCCCCGACGATCGCTGAGTGACCGGCGGACATCGGGTCCGCCGGTCACACGCGCGGGGGGGGGGGGGGTCAGTGACTGCGCGGGAGCTCCCCAGAGCCTCACAGGCTAGTGACGTACCCCTACGTCACTCTGCCTGTGAGGGGCTGACCGCTGCAGTATATCTACTTGCGGCGGTCGGCAAGCGGTTAAAAATAAAAAATAAAAAAAAAACTTTATATTGGTGATATTCGATGTATTTGCAAGTAATGCTGGGGAGACATGAATGGGTCTATAGACTACTGGCGTCTCCGTAAAAATGGTTTGTCATGTAAAATACATCATTACCAAAAGGCTTATCAGCCTCTTTGTGAAAAGTAATAAAGTTAGAAAAAACAAACTAATAAATTAAAAAAAAAAACACCCTATATGCAACTACTATCTTTTTATTCTACAGGTTCTCTGCTTAAAGAAAATATATTATGCTTTGGGTTTTTAGATTATTTTCAGGGCTGTGCATTTTAACAAGCAACACATTTTAAATGTAACTTTTCAAATGTTATTCTGTGGGGAAACATAGGGATAAGGGGAGTTAAACAATAATCTGCTTCCAACTTTGTGGAAACAGTTCAGATAAAGCCCTTTTCCTGGCAGCGTACAATGGGTTGTGGCTCCACCCCCAACAACCCGATAGGACTGGTTAACTATAAATCAAAGACAGACTCAGCTCACAGCATTTCCTTCTTGTCGTCACCTGGTCAGGTGAACCCAGGGGAGGACTGGGCCAGGGGGCAATTGCCCCCTGGGCCGCTCTGATGTCCTGTAAAAAGGCTGCACCGCTTCTGCCACAGACATGCTTAAAGGAACCCCCCCCCCCAGCATGGATGGTGTAAACTGTGTCTGAGCAGAGGCCAGTTCCATACACCACTGGAGACTCTCCTCCCCCGGCCAGCCCTGACCGAGCTGTCCCAACTCCCTCCAACCGCCTCCCGCTGGCCAGGTCAGGAACCCGGTCTCAGCCGGTGAAGGGGCCGAGTCGCTGCACCATGGGCCTCTGGTTTGTAATAGCCCCCTGTTGGCCAGGTTGGGAACCTGGATTTGGCCGGTGAGTAGAGAGTACCTGGAGCATAGCTTCAGCCTGGAATGGGGGTCAGGAGGAGGCCGGGAAGAGGGAGAGTGGGAGGGGGGCCGAGTCGCTGCACCATGGGCCTCTGGTTTGTACTTGCCCCCTGCTGGCCAGGTTGGGAACCCGGATTCGGCCGGTGAGTAGAGAGTACCTGGGCCGGAGCTTCAGCCTGGAATGGGGGTCAAGAGGAGGCCGGGAAGAGGGAGAGTGGGAGGGGGGCCGAGTCGCTGCACCATGGGCCTCTGGTTTGTACTTGCCCCCCTGGGCTGAAAGTTGCCAGTCTGCCCCTGGGTGAACCTGCTTGTCACCTCTGCCAGGTTCAGCCTCTCCTGGGTGGAAGTCCTTCCTGTACAGTCTCTGAATGAGCTATATAGTTGGAGCCCCATTCTAGGGTCCTGGGGGGCATGGTTCAGCCTCTCCTAAGTGGAAGCCTCTATATGAGCGGTTATGAGGTTGGAGCCCTATTCTGGTGGGGCAGGCCTTTCAAAGAAAGCTTTAAACCAGCTTTGGTGTAAGTGGCAGCATTTTCACTTTGCTTTCCATTTGCTATTCCCTTCTTTTCTCTGTGTGTCAGTGCTTTCCTGCACCTGTCTGTGTTTGTGGGCATTTGCCATTTCCAAGATGGCTGCAGCAGTGCAAGTTCACTGAGCATGAATGGCAGGAATTGATGCAGCTACTGTGGCCTGTTTCCTGGCTTTCCCTTTTTCAAGATGGCGCTGGGAGCCCCAGACTGCAATCTAAACATGCTCAGGTGCTGATATCATCACTAATGGCCAAGGGTGACAGTTAGTGTAAATGGTTTTAAGGCATTTTTGAGCAACACATGGTGATGCTGGATGCTTATGTGGCCATTGTTTGCAGGTTTGTTTTCCTTTTTTATGGCATTTACCCCTGGGCTTTTCCTATCTCCTTCTCAGTGTTGCTCTGGGATCACTGTGCCATGCTGCTTTTTATTTCAGTCAGCTGCTTTGCGCTGTTTCTTTAGGGAATACTGCCCAGTTAGGCCACTCATTGCTTGTAAGGTAAAGGGATTAGGTAAGTAGTGAAGATGTTGGGAAAAAGAGAGCCAATACTGTCATAATATCTACAGCCCCATAAGGACCGCAAGACAGAGGGAGTCCTCTTAGGCTCGGTTCACACTTATGTGGGTTTCCCCGCATCCAATTCGCATGACAGGAGCTTGTGACCGGCTCTCAATGGAACTGGTTCACACATCTCCGGGACGGCTGCGGAGTGCATTGCACAGGGGTTCTGTGCGTCTTTAGCTCCATTTCAGGCCCAAATTCAAGCAAAAATTTTGGCCTGATTCGTCCCTGAAACATAGAACAGGGATGCACCGGACCCCTGCTGTGAGCTGCATCGTTATTAGGTGTGAACCCAGCCTACAAGTCAAGACAAGTCGCCATCGAAGAACAGACATCCAGGCAATGTGGATCAAGGTCATCTCGCCTATCATTATTATTGCTCCCTATCTACAAACATCACAGGTTACCAGCCCTAATAGTTGCTGTGCTTGTGGTGGAAAGTGTTTGCCTGACAAGCTAGTATATCAAGTCTAAAGCAAGGGAATGGAGAAAACAGTGCAGACCTCGGCTGTAGTAAAATGATTAAAGGGCTTTATTAAAAACAATATATTATGTACTCACAAAATAGAATGTGAAAGAGCGCATATAGCCCACTCAATACACAATACAGTCACACGGAAAGGATGGATGAGCAGCCACAGTGTCGGGGTCACTGTGTGGCCAGCTGACTAGTGAAGAGCTGGGCTGGATGCCAGAAGTCTCTGCTCTTCCTGCTACACTCGTCAATCCCAAGGACAGCTAAGAGTGGATGATGGTGGATCTGGAGGAGGAACACGGGTTTCCAACTCCTGGGGGGGGGGGGGGGTCTATTTAACTAAGAGTGGGTAGCCCTTGGGGGTTAGCTAAAGAAGAGGGTGAGGAATCTTGAAAACCCCAAGAGACCATCGTCCATGGAGAGCTGTCCTTGGGATTGAGCAAGTGGAGCAGGAGCACCAGAGACTTCTGGCACCCAGCTCAGATCTTCACCTGTCAGCTGGCCACACAGTGAGTTGGACACTGTGGCTGCTCATCGATCCTTTCCTTGTGACTGTGTTGTGTATTGAGTGGGCTCTTTCTCATGGACTATATGCGCTCCTACACATTTTATTTTGTGGGTACATAATATGTTGTTTTTAACCACTTAAGCCCCGGAAGATTTTACCCCCTTCCTGACCAGGGCCTATTTTGCGATTCGGCACTGTGTGACTTTAACGGACAATTGCGTGGTCGTGCGACGCTGTACCTAAACGAATTTGACGTCCTTTTTTTCCCACAAACAGAGCTTTCTTTTGGTGGTATTTGATCACCTGTGCGATTTTTTGATCATGCGCTATAAACAAAAAAAGAGCGTAAATTTTGCAAAAATAATATTTTTCACATTTTTTTATATGAAATTCCCCAAAAAAATATAAAAATCAAAATTTTTTAACATTTTCGGCCAATTTGTTTTATGCTACATATGTTTGGTAAAGAAAATCGCAAAAAGCGTATTTTGATTGGTTTGTGCAATCGCATTTACTAACAAAGGGAAAGATTTTTGTTGTTTTTTTTTTTAACGAGTAATGGCGGTGATCTGCGATTGTTTTTGCGGGACTGCGACATTGCGGCGGACAGATCGGACCCTTGACACTTTTGGGGTTACCAGTGACATTACTGCAGTAATCAGTGCTATACATATGCACTGTTACTGTAAAAATGACACTGGCAGTGAAGGAGTTAACTGTATTGGAGAGGGAGGGGTTAAGTGTGTCCTAGGGGCATGTTTCTAACTGTGATTGGCTGTGGCTACTAGTGTAAGAACAGTGATCAACGGTCCTACATAGTAGAACCGTCTGATCTCCATTCTTACACAGGGGAGACTGACAGGCGGCTGTGTTTACATTAGCCGCCTGCCTTTCTCCCGCTCTAACGGATGATCGTGGGTGCGCCGGGCACACGCGCAGGGGGGTCCGTGACCATGCGAGAGTGCATCTCCGGCGGCGCGCGCTCGCTCCCTAGAGCCTCACAGGCTAGCGACGTAGCCCTACGTCACTTTGCCTGTGAGGGGCTGACTGCCGATGTAAATAGTCGTGCGGCGGTCGGCAAGCGGTTAATAAATCCCTTTGATCCTTTACTACACCAGAGGTCTGCGCTGTCTTCTCCCTTCCCTTGCTTTTGTCTTCACCGATGGAGTTCCCTGTCCCTGATTACAGCAGCACTCCTCCTAGTGTGCAGTAGTTGTGTGTCTAGGTGTTGGGCTACACACTTAGTTTAGATTATCTATTGATTTCTTTATTTATATTGACATTTATAATTTGAGGTCATATTTATGTCAAACCTTTCTTTTTGGTATGTTATGGTCAATTCAGGGAGAGTGTATCGCTGTGAGTCGAACACCCTCCTAGTGTAAGGTTTTTTGTGGTTTTATGGATTGCTATGTCAAGTCTGCATGGAGCAAGCAGCATACAGCCCCGCAAGGACCTAAAGATGGAGGGAGCCCTCCAAAGGCCAGAACAGTCGCCATTTAGGTGAAGGCATCCAGGCAATGTTGATCAAGGTCATCATCTCCCCTATCATTATTATTGCTCCCCATCTACAAACACCACAGGTTACCAGCCCTAATGGTTGGTGCGTTTGTGGTGGAAAGTCACTGCCTGACAAGCCAGTATGTCAAGTCCACAGGTGCATTGTATGCTGCTATGAAGATGCACCAGGACAGGAAAATTATGGAAAGGTGTGTATATAATTTTCTGTTTCACAATGACTGCACAAAGCCATCTCCATGGTCTGAGAAGGTTGGTGTAGAGGCATTCAAGTGGTCCACATAAAACCCTGA